>NW_017699562.1:0-2416 GCF_001879085.1 Nicotiana attenuata | reverse complement strand
ACTGGTATTGACCGCATGTTCTTTTTGAGAACAAACGAGCAATACACGTTTCAAGCCTAATCATTCATAAGGACTTGTAAACTTGAAAGATCTGCTTCCTTCGATTGGATTCGAACCTGGTCCGATTTGGCTAGAATTTGGGAAGAAATAACGGTGGATTATGACTCAGGAAGAGGTGACAGTTGCATGGTTTGAATTTTGGTGGTGTTTGAGCTTCCGCCGTGACCGGAGACAGGGAAAGGTTGTTAGGGCGGCACTGGTTCGATGGGAGAGAGATGAACTGGAGGAGGTACTAGGTTACACAAGTGAGTTTCGGACAATTATAATTAAAACAACATCAAGTTCATGTCCGTTGGATTAAGGGAAATAAACGGTCGAGATTGGATGGCAGATGAAACGGGGTCATTTTAGTTATTAAGGGGGCAGACCGGGTATAAGGGACTTGGGCTTGGTCTGTTGGGTTTGGAGAAGGAAAGACTGGGCCTGGGGTGCTTTAAACAAATATTGGCCCAACTTTCATTTCTTTTCCAAAATCTTTTCAATTCCTCTTTTCATCTTTCTTTTTTTTATTTTATTTTAATTTAAAACTAAAAATTAATTCCTAAATCAAATTGTCCTACCATATTGAATTAACTAACTATAACTAACAATTGCCACAAATAATTAAGAAACCAAATTGAAAGGGAAAACTACCAAAATTCCAAAATTAAAATTAAAACAAAAGTAAACTCCTAGTTACCAATTAATTCAAAAAATATGCAAAATTAAACCCTAAAATGCAATGCATATATTTTTGTATTTTTATATGAATTGAAAATGCACCAACAATTGCAAACAATTAACAGAAAATGCCACACAAAAATTCACAAAATTGCAAATAATGAAAGAAATTATTTTGTTTTGAATTTATGAGAGTATTTCATATAGGGCAAAAATCATGTGCTCACAGCTGCCCCTCTTTTCTCGGAAACACGAAGAGTTTTCGTGCAAAGATAAGTGAGCGGATACGAGCGATTTTTGCCCGTTTGAATACTCCGTGTGAAGCATTTTTGAATGATTTGACCGCACCCTGCTTCTGAGGTTGCCTACATATCCTTGGCTAAAAAGGAATCAGGTCAGTGTAGTTCGGGAATGTCTGGTAGCTGGGACTACCATGAAGCTGTGATTTCATTGTTGCCGCTGCTGCTGCTACTGCTTACTGAACCCCCTTATTACACCATGTCAAAAATAAAAGAAACTAGACTAAGCTATGATCTATGAATTACAAAAGATCCTATCTATATCTTCAACTTGCTCTGGTGGTTCTTGTTGTCTTGTTGTCTTGTATTCTCCCGGTGGAATCCACTTGTTGTTGCCTTGATTGTGATATGAGTTGTTTTGCCATTTCTCCGAGTGACGCTTGACCGCCAAGACTTGAAATGTATGCCTCTATTCTCCAGGCGGGCTCCTGACTGCTGAAAATTGAAATGTATGCCTCTGTTCTCCAGGCGGGCTCCTGACTTCTAAAACTTGAAATGTATGCCTCTGTTCTCCAGGTGGGCTCCTGACTGCTAAAACTTGAAATTTATTCCTCTGTTCTTCAGGCGGGCTCCTGACTTCAACAAAAATAGACAAAACAAAGAAAATTTTCTGCCCCAGTTTGGTAGCTGGGCGCATATTACCAGATATAAATAAGAATTTGAAAACTAAAACTCGAATTTTAATACCTCTGTTCTCCAGGCGGGCTCCTGACTACTGAAACTTGAAATGTATGCCTCTGTTCTATAGGCGGGCTCCTGACTGCTAAAACTTGAAACGTATGCCTCTGTTCTCCAGGCGGGCTCCTGACTTCTGAAACTTGAAATGTATGCCTCTGTTCTCCAGGCGGGCTCCTGACTGCTGAAACTTGAAATGTGTGCCTCTGTTCTCCAAGCGGGCTCCTGACTTCAACAAAATAGACAAAAACAAAGAATTTGAAAACTAAACTTGAATTGTAATACCTCTGTTCTCCAGGCGGGCTCCTGACTGCTGAAACTTGAAATGTGTGCCTCTGTTCTCCAGGCGGGCTCCTAACTTCTGAAACTTGAAACGTGTGCCTATGTTCTCCAAGCGGGCTCCTGACTTCTAAAACTTGAAATGTATGCCTCTGTTATCCAGGCAGGCTCCTGACTGCTGAAACTTGAACGTATGTCCTCTGTTCTCCAGGCGGGCTCCTGACTTCTGAAACTTGAAATGTATGCCTCTGTTCTCCAAGCGGGCTCCTGACTGCTGCAACTTGAAATGTGTGCCTCTGTTCTCCCGGCGGGCTCCTGAATTCAACAAAATAGACAAAAACAAAGAAAATCTCTTGCCCCAGTTTGGTGACTGGGCATCATATTACCGGAAAATGATAAGAATTTGAAAACTAAAACTCGAATTGTAATACCTCTGTTCTCCA
>NW_017699561.1:0-2416 GCF_001879085.1 Nicotiana attenuata | reverse complement strand
AAATAGGACAAATTATTTGAAGAGAAACAAACATTGTCTTCATCACCACAACACTTAGAAAGCAATACACCAAAAATTTGATATGTCCTCATTTATTACATACAGTTCAAAGATTAATACACAATCACATAGATATAAGTATGCAAAGAAATAGAGAATTTGCTTATCTTAAATGGTCTATGAGAATTGCAGACTTGAAGAGGTGGGGGTGGATGGGGGGGGGGGGGGTTAGTTGAATACTTGAGGCAATGAGTATCGATGTAGGAGTTTTGTTCTAAAAAGGAATATTTTAAGGATAAAATAGTAAAAATCTTGGTCAAACTTAAAGTGCTTATAAGCTAAAAATTCTTACGCTGGGTGGTGACCAGCTTATGACTTTTGGCTTATTTTTGACTTATAAGCACTTGGCTTATAAGCACTTTTAACTTTACCAAACGCGTAGATAAGCCGAAAATTACTTATAAGCTAGTTTGATCAGCTTATAATCTTAGCCAAACACCCTCTAAATGTAAAACTTTACTATTCTTTTCAAATTCAACCAATATTTTTGGATAACATTGAAGTTTGTAACCCTTAGCATTACTATATATGTTTCACACTAGATGGGAAATTTTCACTTTAGAAAAGAAAATCAAATAATAGCGGCACAACTCTTGATTAAAAAAAAATAAAGAAAATAAACTCATTCAAAAATAGAAGAATTTACAGAAACCATTAATGTTTAGTGGCTATTAGCTTTTTATAGCTATAATATACATAATTACTTCCTATAGCTACAATATACATAATTACTTCTTATAGCTACTATTTAGTTGTTACGTGATTGTATTTGCAATATTGTATTCATGAATGCACTAGCAAAATTTACCTAAGAAATAGGGGAGTCAAGTTGTGCAATTGTATTCGCGCTACTGTATTCATGAATACAATAGCGGAATCTGCCTAAAAAATAGGGGAATCCAGTTGTTTAATAATGGAAAGAGGATCAATTAGCGTGTATCACTCCTGATTTAACTCAATAAAATTAGTTCTACATTAATTTTGCTACTACCGTGATGTATTCCATGTATTTGCGCGACTGTATTTATAAATACAGTGAGGTAATCTGCCTAAAAAATAAGGATTACAGCTGTTTAATTATTTACTTCATGTATTCGCGCGACTGTATTTATAAATACAGTGAGGTTATTGTCACGACCCGGATTTTCCACCCTCGGGGGTCGTGATGGCGCCTACTCGTAGTAGCTAGGCAAGCCATTTTGATTACTTTTCCATTAATAAATAATTCTTTTTAACAATTTATGACAACAATATAAAACAACAAAACTGATTAATAGCGGAAGTCTTAATTATAGAAACTGAATAGAATACGGAGTAGTCAATATAAGCCTCTACCCAAGACTGGTGTCACATTACTCACGAACTGCTAAGAGTTTACTAAATACAAGGTCTGAAAGAAACATAAATTTGTTTATCCCGAATACAAAGAGATGACAGTCTAATATAAGGATAGAAGGGAGACGCCGGGCCTGCGGACGCCTGCAAGGCTACCTCGGGTCTCTCCGGACTGAAGATATGCTCCCGAACTAAAGCTGCTGCGGCTGCTGCTCGAAACCTGGACCTGTGAAAAAATGCACAGAGTGTAGCATCAGCACAACCGACCCCATGTGCTGGTAAGAGTCTAGTCTAACCCCGGCGAAGTAGTGACGAGGCTAGACCAGACTATCACATATATATATATATATATATATATATATATATATATATATATATATATAGCGGAATCGAAATACACAATAGATAAACAATATGAGAGGGGAACATGCTGTGGGGGGTTATAATAAATTCCAAATACGAGTCGTCCAATAATAAAGGAATACAGCACAACTCAATAGTACGTAATGAAACAGAATTCAACCAGTGCACGGCATCACCCTTCGTGCTTTTACTCTCGTCCTCACCAAGCAATAACATGTGCACGGCATCACCCTTCGTGCTTTTACTCTCATTCCTCACATATATCAATAGAATCGGCACGGAATGGTACATCGTGCGGCACGGCACCACCCTTCGTGCTTTAACACTCTTTCTCATAATAAGCAACAATGCACGACATCACCCTTCGTGCTTTACACTCTTTCCTTACCATAAACAAACAGTGCACGGCATCACCCTTCGTGCTTTAACACTCTTCCTCACCCAATCAACAATCACAAACAAGGGCAAGGAAAATAGATAAACAATAATAAAAATCCCGACAAGGGAACACAATTAACAATTAAAACCCGGCAAGGGTACAATATCAATAACCAACAACGTCCCGACAAGGGAATGAATCATTAACTCTTTTCTTTCTTTCACTTTCATCTCATAGTTCACATTATCGCTTGAGCCAATGCTCCAAGGAGTTACTTAT
>NW_017699560.1:0-2416 GCF_001879085.1 Nicotiana attenuata | reverse complement strand
GTCCCAATTAACGGGTTAAATCTCGAGAGAGTAATCACCCTACTTGAACCCTAGTTGCTTGTCCTAATTTGCCTACCCATTTGGTCTCGAGAGAGTCAATTGGGCAAAATCACTCTCTCTACCGAGAGGTGTGAGAGTGGGTAAAATTGTGCAACGGTTATAGCATAAGCCCCAATTATGTCAATCGAACCTTAGTAACATCTACCTGTCAATTAGCCACCTAGGTGATGTCACGACCCTAGTGCCCTTCTTCCCATTAGATACAACTTTAGCAATTATCTCGTAGCATAATCTAGTTTAAATTAGTAGTTTGATAATAGTAGTTTATAATTGAAAAAACCCAAAAATGTTAGAAGTGACATTTAGAACAATTACACGACTCTGGTCTAGATAGATACCCAGCTCCAATTTCTAGTTCTCTGAGGAATTCGATCCCGACCCTCATATCGGGTAAAAGCTATTGCGACCCTCTCTTCCTACTTTATAGTAGTGTGGAGTTGGCAGCGATCAACTTTTTGGCGCCGTTGCCGGGGAGCTAACGGTTTTGGCTATCTATTTAGTTAGTTTAGTGTGTTGTTCTTCTTTCCTTCTTATTTACTAATTTGTGTGCGTGATTACTAAAGGTACCAAATGGCTTTAAACGCGAATGACCCTCTTGGCAACGTGCTTGCGGGGGAGGAGGTAGATGAAATTGGGACAATGATGTGCCTCTTGTACCTCCCGGACGTGGACGAGGCCGCCAGGCTAATGCTAATGACAACGTTCCAGACCCTCCTCCGCCACCTCTAAGAGCGGTTCCAAAGGTGCTACCGAATCAAGGATATGCGAGTGCCATCGTTCCTCCCCGAATCCGGGCGGGGAACTTTCAAATCACAAATGTCATGTTGACCTTGCTCGAGCAACGAGGATATTTTACGGGCGCCTCCGATCAAAATGCCTACAACCACTTGAAGGGGTTCGTAGATACATGCTGGGGTAGCAAGCAAACAAACGTGTCCGAGGATGCGTTGAGATTGAGGCTTTTCCCGTTTTCTCTTCGGGGTAAAGCGTTGGATTGGTTAGAATGGCTCCCAATCATTCCATCACTACGTGGGATGAATTGGCGGACAAGTTTATTTCCAAGTTCTTTTCGCCGAGTCACATGGCGGCGCTTCGTGATGAAATTTTGGCCTTCAAGCAAGAGCCAACGGAACCCTTGCATGAACTATGGGAGAGATTTAGAACAATGGTGAAAGAATGCCCAAACAACGATATGACCGAGGCAATGATTCAACAAACCTTTTATCGGGGCATCAACACCACTAATCAATGCATTGTGAACTAATTGGCCGGAGGCAACTTTATGAGGCTTCCTTACAATGAAGCTTGTGATATTCTTGACGAGATGGCCGACACTTCTTCGGCTTGGCAAAGTAGGGCCAATGTTCCTCAAGGCGACCCTACGGTGATCCATTTGCACAAAGAGTTGCATGACCATGGTCAAGCTATTGCCGAGCTTACTACTACTATGAATCAATTGGCTAAGGCGCAATTACAACAAGTCCAAAATCCTCGCCAAGTCAATGCTATGGAAGGAGTGAATATGCTTAAGAGAAGGCAAAGAGGGCAACAACCTCAAGGAAATTGTGATCAATATGATGATGGTGGTGGTTTTTCAAATGAGTGTTATGATGAGCAAAGCGAAGAAGTTCAATATGTAAATAACTATCAAGGCAATCGAGGCAACTCTTCAAATCAACAATGGCGACCCCAAGGAAATTGGGGCAATCAACAAGGTGGTGGTAATTGGAACAACAACAACCAAGGTGGAAATTGGGGGAACAACAATCAAGGCAACCAAGGGCAGTGGAATGGAAATAACAACAATTGGAACAACACCGGTCAAGGTAATTGGAACAATAATGGAAACCAAGGCAATAGGGGGCAAGGCTTTCAAAGGCCCCCCATGTACCAACAACCGAACAATCCACCCCCGTTTCCTTCTCAAGGATCTAGTTCTTCGGGTAATGATATGGGAAGAATAGAAATGATGTTCGAACAAATGATGAAGAAGAACCAAGATTCCGATGCTCAATTGGCTTCCCACAATACCTCCATTCGGAATCTAGAGGTGCAATTAGGCCAAATCTCTCAATCGTTGAATACTCGCCCAAAGGGTGCTCTACCAAGTGATACGCTAGTGAACCCTAAGGGTGGGAACAATCATGTGATGGCGGTTACAACAAGAAGTGGGAGAGGCGGTGATGTGCATGCCTCGAAAGATAAGCAAGTTGTGGATGATGATGTTGAGTTGCAAGAAGATGGTATTCCTTTGGTAGTTGAGGATGTGGTAGAGAATGATGTGAACAATGATGTGAGGATTGGCATTGATGAGGCCGAGGTGGAAACTCAAGAGGCCGTGAACCCGTCTAGGGAG
>NW_017699559.1:0-2416 GCF_001879085.1 Nicotiana attenuata | reverse complement strand
TGGTCTTCTGAGCCTGATTCTAACTTCTCCGACTCAAGTCAATGACCTTTTCAAAGCCTTTCTCATTCTAGGGTTTTTCTGAAACCCTAACCCTTCGAGGTTTTTCTCCGATTCCTTTTAGATCTGTTGTGTATCTATGCTCTACTTGAGTTTTCAAACGATTTCCCTAACTTTTATTTTGAAAATTACTTTCAACACCCTTCTTTTCCGATTTAGGGTTTTCTGGAAAGTGTTTAAGTGTTTTATGACTTTTCTTCTTTGTTATTCGTGCGTTTGCCTCTGCAGTGTTCTCGTATCATCTTTTGTATGCTTCTCTTACTGTGTTTTCCTATACTATGGTCTCGTAGACTTCTCTACTGTATTTTTTACCATGTTCTTATATGTTTATCTTACTGTGTTTTCCTATATGCTTTTCTGCTATACTTTTCCGGTGTTCTTGTGTTCTACTGTATTTTCCTGCTAAGTTTTTAAGTTTCTCTGTTTGCCTTCTACTGAGCCCTGTTTAAGTTTCTTCTAAGCATGCTTTTTCTACTGTTCGTATCAGTATTTGCCATTATGTTCTTTGAATCCTTCTACTGTGATTACATGTTACTTTGCTATCGTATTCTTCATAAGTTCTGTTGTTGAAGAAGCCCGTCCTTTTCTGAAACTTCTGAACATGATTTTGATTCAATTGCCTGCCCTCTCATCCTTGCCTTATGGTTTGCTTGAACTAGGATTTCATTTCGAAACCCCTAACTCTGTCAGACTAACTTTGAGTCTCTAAACTGAGTTTACACCTTTGTTTTCATACAATGTTGAACCTTTTGCTAAACTCTTCTGCACTGGACTCTTTATACTGATTTTTACAAGGGCATGACAAAGTTTCCTTCATGTTTAACGTGTCTGTATGCTTTTATATGTGATAAATCTTTCTTCAAAGAAAAAGGTTTTCAAACTTGTGGTTGATTCAGAATTCCTTTTAAATAGATCTAATCTATTTGTTTGTTGATTTTCCTTAAGTTAAAAATCTTTCCCATCTTTCTGACTTGGTTCATTCGTACAAAATCTCTGGCCCCAGATTTCTTGGCTGTTAATTGATTTTCTTTCCTTAAATTGTACAACCTTGTATTTCAAAGACCTTGTCCTTAAATAGCCTTTATGTATTTTCCCCTAATTTACTACTTTGCACAAAGTATTTGATTAATTTCTTTCCTTAATTGGTTTTACCCGTTTGAATCTGAATCCCTTAATTAAGGGAAGCCTTGTGTAATTGATTGACAATCAGTTTTCAAACTATTTTCTTACCTTATTTTTGCCTGCTTTCTGCACTATAAATACACTACTTTTCTTTAACACAAGACACGATTTTAACAATCCTCCATTACTACTTCACAATCTCCTCTGAACTCTTACTAGCACTCTCTTCTTGTCTATTCTGTGGCTTTCACAAGACTACTGCACTTTCTCTTTGTTTGTTTTCTTTGAAACTGGTATGTTCTAATTTAAGTTTCAGCATCATCACAATGTGTTTATTTACAGCTTTTTGTATCCCTGCCTACTTTACTACTTCTGAATTAAATATTTAAACTAGCATGTTGTTTTCTTTTGCTTGTTTCTGTTATGAACCCCTCCTCCCTATTCCCTTTGTGTGCTTTGACTTACAGTTTAAAACATGGCAATATGCAGGTCATTGTCTATGGTTTGAACTTGATCCCTTAAAGGATCCTAACTTCTAAATAATGTATTCTAACAGGCTTATGGGGTAGGCCAGCATTCCTCATTGCTGAGTATGCCCCACCAGCCAGCTGTTGCTTTTCCTTTACTATCTCCTCATTCCCTATACCCCTATGTGCATCAATGTGAACTGTTTCCCCTTCCCCTTTCCCCTTTCAGAATCCTGCACTTGCACTCTCTCTTAGTTCATAGGTTCTGCCCCCCTCCTGTGAGCCTTGCCTTGGGACCCTGAGTTCCCTCTGAACTTGGACACTTGAGGGCTGGCTCTTCCACACTGCACTATGTCCTAGTCTGGTAATGTATTTGGGGTGTAAGCACTGCCCGGAGTTCATGTGAGAGTCTTAGGGAACTCTGACACACCCCCGAATGAGAGGAAGGCTTTGAAATCTGATCTTTGGAGTTGGTTTACTTCATACTTCAGACAGGAAGTCTGAATCAGGCTCTCCTTGGTTGTAATTTTCAATTTTTGATGATTTTATTTATTTTCTTTGGACTGTAATAACTTTGTAATAAACTTTCGGGGATGGTTAGTGAAAAGGGAGGGGTAACCATGCATATAAAAAGGGTAGATAACTTGCCTATAGGAATCTCTAATTTCAGCATTTTTCATATAGCTAACTTGCCTATAGGAATCTCTAATTTCAGCATTTTTCATATAGATAACTTGCCAATAGGAATCTCTAATTTTAGCATTTTTCAT
>NW_017699558.1:0-2417 GCF_001879085.1 Nicotiana attenuata | reverse complement strand
CTCCAGAACCCTCACGGTAAAAACCCGAAAGTTCCAGGTCCTGCTTGAGTACGGTCCGCCAGCGCTTGATGCTTGACTCGGCACCGCCGATATTCTTTACCACCTTGTTAAAGGTGGCTGCCTTCCTTTGCGCTCGCCGCCCCCTCTCTATCTCCAAAATGAGAGTCTAAAAAAGAGGAAAAGGATGAAAGGCAAGTCAGCATGCATCAAAATTTATTTTACGATGCATGAAGAGAATCGAAAAATACCTGTAAGGCCGCACCGGCAACCCTCCGGGATAGTTCCCCGTCGCTAACCCCTTGTAACGTTTCACGCTCAGCGGCCGCACATAGCAGGGTCATATCCGCTGCGGCCTGCTCGCTATATTGCAATAGGTTATACCCCACCGGGATCAGAATTCGATGGTTCGATCTACCTACCGTCATCCCTACACGGGCCGGACCCCGCGTTGACGCTTCTGCATCTGCCTGGGCGACCTCAGGGCCCGCCCTCTCGGCATCATCGTCCGCCTCCCCAACGGCAGCCGACGAGCCGCTCTCCGGAATGCGTGTTGGCCTGGCGTTGAGAACGGCCCCCTATGAGGAGCCGACCTCCCGGAACGGATGGCATCCGCCATAAAAACTGGCCTTGACTCTCGATGGGGCTCGCTCGCCCCCTCATCTGCCGTAGCTATCCCCTTGTCGGTTATCAACCGACGTCTTTTTCTTTCCGGCGTCTCCTTGCTCTTAGAAGTCTCCTCCACAGCCCGAGGGGATAGTGTCGAAGGAGTCGCTCCCCTCGCGGACGCCGCCACAGGCAGCGGTTGAGGAATCTTCGCGGCACCATCACTGGGCGAGCCGCAGGGAATGTATCCATCTTCAAAATCAGTACCCGCCCCAGGTAAGATGACGACGCTCTTTTTCTTCTTCTTAGGGGCGCTCCGACCTGCCAACGCGAATAAGTCAGATAACAAATACGTAGGGAATCCCCAAACCGTAGCCAAAGAACTCCCTGACGGGCCGTACAACCGAAGAAATGCAGCCCAGGTACGGCACTCCTCCGCATAGGGTATTATTCTTTCCACCCACGATTTAATGTCATCAACAAGCCGGGGTGGAGAAGCCCTCGCTGTGAATAAAAAAGAGAAGAAAGAAAAACAAAGGTCACTATGGCCGTATGGTCGAAGGCGCAAGCAGCACTAAAATCTACAAGTAGAAATACTTACGTTCTGGATTCCATCTTTCCGGGAACCCCTCGGGATTCGACACCAGGTGCTCCGTCCTGATGAAGAAATATTTACGCCAAAAGCGGCGGTTGGGCTTATCATCGGCTTTAACGACCAAGCCCTTTGCGCCATGACCTTTCAACTGCAGCATGGTACCCCTTAGGTAACCAGCACTGAACAACTGTAAGAGGTGGTGGACCGAGACGCTGCACCCCGCCCTGGCCGCATAAGTGGTCATGATACGGCACACCTTCAAAGTATAGGGAGTGAGCTGGGCCGGACACACATTGTAAAAACGGCAAAGCTCCTCCACCAGAGGGTAGACTGGAAGGTCGTAACCGATCAAGAACGGATACTCATAGAAGGTGCAATATCCAGGCCGGTGCACATTGGCATAATCCGTCCCGGCCGGAACCATTTCCACGTGGTCCGGAATATGGTGCGTCTCTCGCAGATCATCTAAATGGGATTGTAGTAAAACGCTGTGCTCCCAGGGAAGATCAGGGCTTTTAGTTGGAAAATCCCTGCGAACGTGCGTCTCCTTCGGAAGGACATTGTCTACGCTGAGAGGAACAAGGGCCTTCTCCGCCTTTTCCCCTTCACCACCGGAAGATGGCGGAACCCTAGACGGGGCATTATCTTTGGCCTTTTTATTATTCTGTCCGCGTTTTGTCATGATTATGCTACTTGAGAAACGAAGCACTGACGATAGGAAGTGTGGTTTCAACAGAAGTGGGAGAGCCCCTCACGAAATAACGGTTACAGGAAAGGAAGGCAAAGGAGTGTATCAGAAAATACTTTTCAGCGGCTTGAAAGTGGAATCAGATCAAACCTCTCTCATACTTATAAGGATAAGTTGCATAGGAATCGAAGAGTCATGATTCAAAACGTGCGCCGGAAACCAAAACGTCACTTCATCCTCTGAACCGCCTCGGGGGCAAATATAATGATGATGCATACAGGCAATGACATCATTCCAAAAAGGAAGCCACGCGTCAGCGGCTCAACAACGTTATATGTTTCACTTCATTCATATTGCCGCCCCTGGTCGAGGTCAAATTCTCCTAAGCCGAGGTTCGTATTTCCGCCCGTCGAAGACGCCCACCGAACGCGTCTCCAACGAGCGGAGGGACTAACTGTATAGGGTCAAATTTGACCCTCAGTATCCCTACGCCAGTGGGTATGCCCAATGAGTGTACGCCGACCAACGTAG
>NW_017699557.1:0-2417 GCF_001879085.1 Nicotiana attenuata | reverse complement strand
GTAAGATGCTGCTTCAACCCATTTGGTGAGATAATCAATTGCCACTAGGATAAACCTGTGTCCATTTGATGCGGCAGGTTCGATTGGTCCGATAACATCCATTCCCTAGGCGGCGAACGACCATGGTGAGCTTGTTGCAATAAGCTAGTTTGGGGGTACCTTGATCATGTCTGCATGTATCTAACAGCGATGGCATTTCTGGACATACTGGATGCAGTCTGTTTCCATAGTCATCCAAAAGTAACCAGCCTGGAGTATCTTCTTTGCTAAAACATAACCGTTCATATGTGGATTTGGCTTTGACCTGCTTGGTGACTTCATCCTTGATTTTCAAACTCATATCAGGTTTGAACTTTCTGAGCTTCTGTTTTACCGGTGGACATGTCCGATCAGTCGGTAGTTTGTGTGCCACAATAGATGAACTTAGACCAGTCATATCATCGTATGACCAGGCAACTATATCCTCACATTCCCTTAGAAATTCAGTGTATTCCTTCTTTTCTGACGATGATAAGTGAACGCTGATTTGTGTTTCTTTGACATTTTCTGCATCTCCCAAGTTAACAATCTCGGTCTCGTCCAAGTTGGACTTTGGTCTGTTTTCGAAATCCTCAACTTCTTTGACAATCTCTTCCGGTATATCATCTTCTTCTGAGTCTATGTTTGTCTGTCGCGTTGTCTCATTGCATGTTACAGTCATTGGTTCATCAAGGTAAGTAATAGTAATGCTGTATAAGTAAAGTAATGAGAGAAAATAATAAGAGTAAGATTTATAAGAAAACCGAAATGCTTTGATAAATCCCATAACTGTTTTTTTTGAACATTAGAGCTCTTTCTTGCGAAATTTAAAAATGCAAAAGGAAAGTCAACTAGTAAAATAAAAATAAGAAAATAGTGCATGATACTTGTTCAGCCTTGCTACCCCGAGGCTCGCCGGGCTCTGGTGGTTCTGACGGTCCTGTTATTGAGGCATGCTCCTATGTTTACAGCCTGTATGGAAGGGCCTTCCTCCCCCTCCTCCTCGAAAATGATGCAACAATCCATATCATCGTCTTCCAAGAACAAATTCCTCACTGCTGCCAGTGCTTCCTCTTTTTCTGACCTATAGATAACTTCAGCCGGTTGGAAAGTCTGTTCCAAGCATGGTATTGGCTGCTCTAATGGATAGTAAGGGCCGCGCCATGGTGGCGACCAGTGGTTGAATTCTTTCTAGATACACTCGTACCCCAATCCGAAGGTGGTGCCATGTTTCTTGAGCTTGATGGGCTTAGCGATTCCTTGGAGGTTCTTGCCAAGTCCCTTGCCAGGTTCGTATCCGCTCCAGTTCAATATGATTTCAATTTTGTTGTCCCACCACTTATCCTTATCAACGACGTTGACTCGCTCGATGTGGTGGTAAGTTTCCCCGCCTATCCGTCTTCTTTCTCCTATCGCTGGGATGGTCTGGCGACTGTATATGGGATTGCTACCGTCGCCGTGAATGATTACCTCTTGGTGGTTCCACTCAAACATCACTGCCTGATGTAGTGTTGATGCTACAGCCCCAGCTGCATGAATCCAGGGTCGTCCCAACAACAGATTGTATGATGTCGGCACGTCTATCACTTGAAAATCAACATCAAACCAAGTAGGCCCCATTTGCAAACACAACCTAATTTCCCCAATAATGGTCCTTTAGGATCCGTCGAAAGCTTTGACGTTGATGGCCCCATCCTTGATCTCATGCAGCCCTTTTCCCAATGTCCTGAGAGTTACCAATGGACAAATGTTGAGGCTGGACCCTCCGTCAATCAAGATCCTGGTGACAAAGTGATCTTTGCACTGCACGGTGATGTGCAATGCCTTGTTGTGACTCAACCCCTCTGGTGGCAGCTCATCTTCGTGAAAAGTGGTCTTGTGACTTTCCAATACCTGACCTACCATGTTAGCCATTTCTTCACCGGTGATGTTACTTGGTACATATGGCTCACTCAACACTCTTAACAAGGCATTCTTGTGTGCATCGGAATTTTGTAGCAAACCAAGGATGGAAATTTGCGCTGGTGTTTTGTTCAGCTAATCAACGATCGAGTATTCCTTGGCCTGTATCTTTCTCCAGAGATCGTCGGGCCCGATCTCGGTGATGGTTGGCCGACTAGAGGCCTGCTTGCTTGACTCAGCCACATGTTCTGGGGTATAAACCCTACCGGTTCTCGTCATACCCTGTGCTGCAAAAGCTTCCCCGAACATAACTTTGCCTTTCCTTCTAGCCTCGGCCGTGTAGTCCCAAGGTATGGCCTTTGTGTAGAATGGTGTTACTGCCGACATTGCCACTGGAATTGGCGTGGCTATCTTTACTCCGAATGGAGCAGGCCACTTAGGCGGTAAAACTGCAACTTCAAAGGGTGTAGGTGCGTTTGCTGGTGACATGAACTCAA
>NW_017699556.1:0-2417 GCF_001879085.1 Nicotiana attenuata | reverse complement strand
GTAGACTCTCGACCTGAACTCTGACGCTCGCTAGCTGCACCGCTGTTCATTCTTCTTCATTCTTTCGGATCAAGGCGGGACATGCAATGCTTGTGACTTCAATCATACCTTGGGCAATCCGCATGTTTTCTCCGCTTTTACAATTAGAGTTCAGCTTCTTTTCTTGTTCTTCTTTTCTTTTATTTGGGTTGAGACTTCTTCTTTTGGTCATCTCAAACCTTGTGCCTCACGGTAAAAACCTGTTCAAGCACCAAAGCAAACGAACGAAATTTTTCTGCCCCAGTTTTCACTAGGAAAATTTGGTGAATTATTGTAACAACATCTAAACTGTTGGCCCAAGTAAAGGTTAGTTTTGAAGACTGACAAAGGAACTCAGACATGAACCAGGTCCATCCAGTGGTCCATCCCTCAGGCTCACAAAAACGGGCAGATTCAAGCATGTGGGATGCACGTGAAGGAGATAAGCTTAACTTGGTGTATTTAATATCTCCTGATCGAAAAGGTCGCATAATTGATAAGGAGAAGGAGTCCTTAATCAAAGAGAACACTATTCAAGATAGGGAAGGAGTTAGAAGTTGAAATCAACTAGAACTCTTCCACCAAGGAAGAGTTGCATCAGAACTCTAGTTATTTCTTCATCTACTAACTCTATAAATTGCAGGATGTTCTCACATTAAAGTGTTGCACAAAAACGCAGAAGTTAAATGTGAATTGGGAGCGAAATAGCAAGGCTTTTTGCAAGCAGTTCGTGTGTGATTCAAGTGTGCAAACCAGAAGCTACAAGAACCAGATTGAAGAACCAGCTCCATAAAGAGTTTTATGTGTCTTTCTTTTATTCTAGTTCAACTGTAGTAGGAGTTTTAAAGTTGTACCTTTCCAGCTTTCATAGAAGCAATTGTATTAGGTACTTTGAGTATTCAAGTTAGAGTTAACTTGAAGTTGTCGCAGCAGTTAGAGGCTGGTTGCCATAACGGGATTAGAGTTAATCCTTAGGTTTACAAAGAGTTTTGGCTCAGTGATTTTAGTGGAAGTTTGGGAAAATCCTACTGAGTAGTAGGTCGTGGTTTTTTCCACCTTTTGAGCCAGGTGTTTTCCACGTAAAATCTCTGTGTTCTTTATTTTATGTACTTTTAATTCCGCAAACAGTAGTAATAAGTACACCTAGAAGAACCAGGTCCTTCCAGAAGCAGTTTAAGCGAAAAATTGAGTACCACACAAATCACCCCCCTTCTTGTGTGGTATTGACGTTTAGAACATCAATTGGTATCAGAGCAGGTTATCCTTGAAGAGGCTAACACCTTAAGAAAAGATCAACATGAGTGCACCACCTGGGAACTGGGAAGGGCAATCCACTGATAGGCCTCCACTCTTTAATGGCCACTACTACTCTTGGTGGAAAAACAGGATGAGGGATCACATCATTGGAGAAGATTATGAACTCTGGGACATAGTCACTGATGGTCCCTTAGCAACTACAAAGAAGAATGCTGAAGGAGTGGACGTGCCAAAAACAAGATCTGACTGCAATGCTGAGGACTTGAGGAAGTGGGAAAAGAATGCAAAGGCCAAGAAATGGCTTGTGTGTGGACTTGGTCCAGACGAGTACAGTAGAATTCAAAGCTGTACCACTGCTAAGGAAATCTGGGAAACTTTGCAAGTGGCTTATGAAGGAACTCCTCAAGTAAAGAGATCAAGAGGAACACTGCTATATTCTCAATATGAGAATTTCACCATGATGGAAGGAGAAACCATCCAGGAGATGTACACAAGGTTTACAACACTAACAAATGAACTTAAATCTCTTGGAAGGGTTATTCTTGAAGAAGACAAAGTTGAGAAGATTTTGACAAGGGTACTGCCAATCTCTTGGGAAAGCAAAATCACAGCTATTCAAGAATCAAAGAACATTGCCACTCTCAAGTTGGATGAGCTAATTGGAAATCTCACTGCCTATGAACTTAGAAAGCAAACCATGAAGATGGATGCATCCAAGAAGGAAAGGAGCATGACATTCAGAGTCACTGAAGGTGCTGATCTAGAGGAGGATGAAATGACCATGATCACAAAGAATTTCAAGAAGTACCTAATGAGAGAAAATGGTCCTTCAAGAAGTGGAAGCTACAACAAACCAAGGGTTCCTGAAAAATAAACCAATGAGGGGTGTTATAAGTGTGGGAAGACTGATCACCACATCAAAAACTGCCCTCAATAGGAAATTGAATGGAAAAAGTAAAGAGCTGAACGAAGGAACAGGAAGAAGGAACAAGTTCATCACAAGAAGAACAAAGGATCAACAAAGGCTATGGTTGCTGCTTGGGGTGAAAGCTCAGATGATGACTCAGAAGACGAAGATGGAGATGAACAAGCACTTATGGCAATTGGGAAATCCGAATGAGGAATACTGAGGTAAGTATAAT
>NW_017699555.1:0-2418 GCF_001879085.1 Nicotiana attenuata | reverse complement strand
GATCTTGATTTCATGTTTGAGTTAGGGTTCCACTTTGGGGACCCTGGACTCTCAGACCCACTATGAGTCTGCAAATTGAACTTGTATCTCTTTGCTTATGATTCTGAACTTTTCTTTGATTAAACTCTCTTCTAAATAACTTGACAGTCCTTTCTTGATTTACGTATTTGTGTATTTTATATATGAGAACTCTTCTTTCAAAAAGGTTTTGCCAACTACTAATTGATTCCGAATTCCTTTAATTGTGTTCACTTGATTGTTATTGATTTTCCCTACTTGAACCTTTCTTTACCCCCTTTCCTGACTTGATTCATTCAAGTAAAAGGCTGAAATTTTGATTTTACTGGTTGATTCCCTTTCCTTTTTTTCACAAACCGTGTACTATTAGTTTGTTGCCTTAAATAGCTTCTATGTACTTACCCTCTATTATACTGCTAGGAAATTATTTTTCAAACCCCTTTCCTTAATTGTTTTTACCTGTTTGAAATCAGAATCCCTTAACTAAAGGGAGACTGATTACAATATTATTTCCTTACCTTTTTCTTGCTTATTTGCTGCACTATAAAAGGGGCTCGACCCTTCTGCATTGAACAGGCTTTGAAGCTTTGAAAACTTTACAACTTTAGAACTTTGAACTTTTGAATCCTAAAGTCAAATACTCATACTCTCACACACATACTTTCAATCACAATACTGTTTCAAACTCTCTACTCTCTGCTGAGACTTTTGTACTGCTTTGCTTGCAACCAAGGCTTTTCAAGACTGCTGTTTTTACTTATTTGTTTTCCCTGAAACAGGTATGTCTCAATTTTGATTTCAGCTCTTTCCCTATGTGTTTAATTTACAGTTGCTCTATTCCTGTCTACCTTGTTGCTCATGTTCTGTATATTACCTCCTTTTATGTTTACTGCTTGTTATAAGTCCCCCATACCCCCATTCCCTTTTGTGTGCTGAGTTAAAGTTCGTGGCCTGGCAGTATCCAAATTACTGCCCAGTTCTGAACATGGCCTTCAATAGGTCCTAACTCCCAAATTAAAGCTGACAGGCTGGTCAGGGGTGTGCCAGCATCCTAATTGCTGGGCATGACCACTAGTTTTGTTATGGCTTTCCCTAATTCCCCCTCTATTGCACTTACATTTATTCTTAGACTCAAAGTTCTGCCCTCCTCCTATGAGCCCTGCCTTGGGGACCTTGATTTCCCTCTGAACTTGGACATTTGAGGGTTGGCCCTTCCACACTGCACTATAATCTGATCCTGCAAATGTAATTGGGTGTAAGCATTGCCTGGAGTTCATGAAGCTCCTTGGAACTTTGACGCACCCAAAGGATGAGAAAGGCTTTGGAAATCTGATTTTTGGAAGTTGGTTTATTTCATGTTTCAGACTAGGAGTCTGAATTAGGCTCTCCTTGGTTGGAACTTTAATTTCTGATGTAATTTTTTTTATTTTTTCTTGATTCATCCGGGTTGTAATAATTTGTAATAACTTATGGGGTGTATAGTGAAAAGGGGAGGGTCAGTCATGTTATGCATGCAGGTAGACATCATGCTTTAGGTATTTATTTCTGCAATCACAGCCTGTTTTTCGCTTATGCATCTATATATAGAAATCCTACCTATAAGTTTATGCATCTACATATAAAAATCCTGCCTATAAGTTGTTTCATTACTGCATTAGAAATCCTGCCTATAAGTTGTTTCATTACTGCATTAGAATTCCTGTCTATAAGTTATGTATTTCATTAGAAATCATGTCTATAAGTTTCTGCACTTCTGCATAAATCAGCCACCCCCTTTACGTAAGTTTAATTTAAGACCTAACCAGTACTTGTAAGTCATGCTAAACAATTTCTGCTTTGAATGAGGAGGCCTATTTGAGCCTTAACTGCTTTGTGTTTTCCCCTTAACTGCTCTTATGTGTTTTGTTTGTCGCACTAAATTTTGTCCTTTTTAAACTTCAAAATCCAATATCCCTTCCCTCTAGGATTAGTAGTCCCAACTACCTCCGGGACGGATAGGATCGGGGTGGGTAGTAGCATGCAATAAGTAATGAGACCATTCCGCGCTTTAGTACCTTAACGGGGTGGGTAAGGGTAGACATGGATATGATGATCACGCGATAACACCACGTGTATAATTGGTTACCGGTTTTGTGTGGGTGATCCATGTTATTTATAAACCTAGGACCCCCTCCCACTTTATGTGTTTACTTCTTTCTTTCAGAATTTTTAAAATTGTCAGTTTTCAGTTCTCTTAAACGTCGTCCTTTGCTTTAATCATTTAAAAATCTCTTTAAATTTCCAGTATTGTTTTTCTCTCCCAAATTTCCGCCCCATTTCATCCCTTTGTTTGATTATTTGTGTCAATTATTTGACCCCCCATTTTCCTGCACTTGTATAGTCTTTAAATAAATTATGAAA
>NW_017699554.1:0-2419 GCF_001879085.1 Nicotiana attenuata | reverse complement strand
ACCCCATTCTTCTTTAAGCACACTTGCATCAAGAGCCACCACTTGTCTAGGTATTATTATATATACATCTATTTTTTTCAATTCAAGTGGCTCTTCTTTTTCAAAACAGTGCACCTTTCTCCTTATTCAACTAGTTCCACTCGAAAGCCAAACCGACCACCCCACACTTTAACTTTTACAAGGTTCATAACAATTCAAGTGCTCATGAGAGGTGAAAAGGTTCAAATAAATGGTTAATTCAAACTAATGGGTAAGGCTTGTAATGTGGTTGCCAAAGAAAAAGGATTATAGGCTCAAAGGGGTTAACTATGGTAATATGTACAGGTGGATTAATGATTATATGGGCTACACAAAGAAATGCCTAAATCATCTCTAAGACCAAACAACTACTATTTCGCTTTGCACACACAAGGGGCAAGTTCTAGGTATCGCATGCAAGCATAGAATACGTGTATAACCTCACACACACTTGGCATATAACTCAATCCAACTTAGTTTGTCAACACATTCACATGAGTGTTCAAGCAAGACAGGGTGTGCAAAATTAAGGCATAAGATTAAGAGTCTACACATGAGCCTAGGCGTCGTACCCTCAAGTTCGTTTTAAGTATTTGCAGGTATGTACACCACGGGATGCATTCTTGCCCAACCCATCTTAGCCCAAAAGAGTCCTAAGGGTCCTAAAATCTATTAAGGAAAAATCTACCTAACCCGGTTCAAGAAAAACCCTTGGAAAAGAACCGCGGTCAAAAGAAAAACCAAGGGGGAATTACTACACTACCTAAAAAGAAAAAAAATAAAGAAAAATCATTTTTTTTGGCTTTTTGATTAGACTACTTCCCTCAAGAATACTGTCTAGGTGGTCCGTCATCAGGAAGAGTCTCCTACCTTTTCTAGTTTTTATTTTTTATTTTTATTTTTTATTTTTTTATTTATCCGATTTTATCCCTCAAGAGACCCGTCGACAAGTGTCCGTCGTTGGGCCAAGTCGGTTACATCTAAGCTATATACACAACAACACATATATACACTAACAACACATATATACACTAACCCAAGTCTCCCACCCCACACACAAAGAGTATGGCATGTGCTCATGTCATAAAACAATTTAAAGCACAGAAGGGTAAGAGGACTTCCCTGGTCATTATTCGGAGTTAGAGACGGAGTTGGGATCCACGTGACAGGCCCTCCCTAGAGCAAGGAACCAAGCCATCACCCGGCTCTCAGACCTGGCCTGCCGTCTAGACATGGCATCCAAACAAACATGCAGGCTATCTCCCGAGGTGCGAAGTTCTGCCACGTCTTCCTCCACAGAAGTCAACAAGGGTCGACGGTGTATGATCTAGAGAACTCCGCCCCAGTTTGGAGTGCCGTGAGGATCCCGCTGCATCATAAGACCTCCTGGGTGGTGCCATGGGTGCTGGGTCGGCATCATCATCGTCCAGCTCAATGGGCGTAGGTGCATCTCTGCCCACTTTGATCTTCGAAGCTCTGAATGCTGTTCTTGTGGGCAAAGCTCCATCCGTAGGACTGGCGGGGACATTAGCCAGCAGACATAACCTCGTCACAAGTGAGGGAAAATAAAACCCCTTCGTCATCAGAGGTGACCGGAGGATCATTTCATCTCCAATGATTTTCGCAACATCAACGTCCTTCCTGGTCACGAAGCACCAAACCAATAGAGCCCGTAAGTTGTTCACATCTGTTGTGTTGCCCGTGGGCAGTAACCTGCTGCAAATCATGGTGAACCAGCACTTAGCTTTCCATGTGAACGACTTGGAATGCAGGGTCATGTTTTTCTGTATCCAAACTGGCTGTCCCCCTGAGCATATGGACTCAATCAGAGTGTCCCAATCGACCCCCGGAGAATTGTGGTAATAATCATTGTCACCAGTGAACGGAGGCAGCTGCAGGACCTGGCGAATTTTCTGTGCTGAGGCATCTACTACTCCGCCCCGCACTACCACAGAACGGCACATATGTTCCGGGCAGTTCGCGTAGAACTCCCGGACTATCATTGGGTTTGCCGTATCAGGTTCATCAAACAAGTACTCCATCCCTCACCGGCGGATTACCTCGTACATGTCCGGCTTTTCAACACGGAGGGCGGCCTTGTCAATACCAATCTCCGGGACAAAGCTTTTAGTGGCTTTCGCATGAAACCTGTCCTGGGCCTCCTCGAACGTGAACCGGGTGGCATCATAAGTGGGCACGTCGGAAGTGCTTTCCGAGTTTCTTTGCTTCTTACGGGCCATCATACCTGCAATCAGTTCATTAGAACAATCAGGGCCAGCCAAACATGTGCCAGTCGGAAGGATACTCAGACTTCGCCACCCGCTGACACCAAACCATTACCCAAAGTGGACAACATCCACTATTGTCCCCACACCACTTATCAATGATACAATTCCGCCTA
>NW_017699553.1:0-2419 GCF_001879085.1 Nicotiana attenuata | reverse complement strand
TAAAACTTGAATTGTACTTCCCTTGTTCTCCAGGTGGGCGCCTGATTGCTGAATCTTGAAATGTATTCCCTTGTTCTCCAGGTGGGCTCCTGATTGTTGAAATTTGAAATGTATTCCCTTGTTCTCCAGGTGGGCGCCTGATTGCTGAAATTTAAAATGTATTCCCTTGTTCTCCAGGTGGGCGCCTGACTTACTGAAATTTGAAATGTATTCCCTTGTTCTCCAGGTGGGCGCCTGATTGCTACGCCTGATTTCAACAAAAATAGACAAAACAAAGAAACATTTTCTGCCCCAGTTTGGTGGCTGGGCGTATCATGTTACCAAATATTGCTAAAAATTTGAAAGCTAAAACCTGAATTATACTTCCCTTGTTCTCCAGGTGGGCGCCTGACTGCTGAACTTGAAATGTATTCCCTTGTTCTCCAGGTGGGCGCCTGATTGCTGAAACTTGAAATGTATTCCCTTGTTCTCCAGGTGGGCGCCTGATTTCAACAAAATAGACAAACAAAGAAGATTTTTTGCCCCAGTTTGGTGGCTGGGCACAGATGTGAGTGTTGAACTGAATTATTCTACCAACTATTATAAGAATTTGAAAGCTAAGTCCTATTATCCAGGGAGGTCCTGACAACTCCTAACAGTTACGAACCTAAGTTATATCTTCTAAAGGTATTACCCCTACTACATTTGTTATCTAATAGGTCTTAACTACTCCCCATTATCCAGGAGGGTCCTGACAACTTCTAGTTAAAAAAAATAGTTTTAACGTAAGCAGACCTTGTTATCTATATCTTGTTATCTAAGCAGACCTTAAAACTACGTCCCATTATCCAGGAGGGTCCTGAAAATCAAAATTCAAGTCTTATCTTATGAGTGCCAATTCTACAGCTGAATTATACTATCCTACAACAGTATCTTGTTATCTAAAGGAGATCTTAAAACTGTGTCCCATTATTCAGAGGGTCCTGACAACTCCTAATTGAATCCTATCTTAAACAGGCAACTTTGAAACCAACTTATGTTCATTGGCGTACATTTATGCTAAATTATGCTACCCATGATTGTTTTAAAAAAAACTGGGTCCCATTTTCCAGGAGGGTCCTGAAAATTCATAGTTGGATCCTACTTCAAACATGCGACTTTGAAACCACTTATATTCCCTGAGGTATCTTTATGGTAAATTATGCTACTCATGATTGTTTTAAAAAAAAAAAAATTGGGTCCCATTTTCCAGGAGGGTCCTGAAAGTTTACGGTCAAACCTGTTTGGTGCTTTCTCTTCCCCTACGGAGAGTTCCTCCGAAATAAACGAAATTTCCTGCCCCTGTTTCAATCAAAGAAAAATCTTGTCAATTTAAAAACATGGTGGTTGGTTTGTGGCCTTGAACTTTGAGGGCGATTGCTCCTTCATTTCCCATGATAACTGATTTTCACTCGAAGACCCTACCGGCTTATTGACTAACCACTTTCTCTGTCATCCGTAATACCTTTTCTCCGTTCAGACCCAATATCCTCTATTTGTTGCGTTTCTCATGAACTGGCATCTACCCAACCTTTGTGTCTCACATGAATCCTAAAGCACGTCCATTGCCCCCACTCCGTGTGTATGCTGTTCTTTCTTGACTTAAACCACTGGCCTTGGCCTTGAGGTCTGTTGCTCCTTCACTTGCCATGACAACTGATTTCCATTCGAAGACCCCGCTTGTTCCTTGACTAACTACTTCCTTTGTAAACCTTAACATAGAAAATACCTCTTCTCGCTCAAACCCAACACCTTCTATCTATTGCATTGCTCCTGAACTGACATTTACCAACCTTTGTGTCTCACACGGACCCCCAAAGCACGACACTTGCTTCCTCTCCTCCTTCTCTCTAGAACCTTCTGGTTCTTCTTCTCCGATGGCCTTCACCCTCTCTCCGGCCACCTCCAGCCTCGCCTCTTTCGACCACCAGCCGCCTTGAAGCCTTATCTCACCGGTTCCCTCCATCTCTGAGACCCCATGAGTCTCCACCATACAAGATGGTCACTGAAGCTTTGCATGGGTTTGTTTCCGGCCTTTCTCCGATGGGTTTTGGTTCGATGGTGCTATAAACACCATTATTCTTGAGTTTCACAGCCAGGTTTCTCTTAATTCTCACTGGTTTCTTATGAAACCCTAATCTCGACCCAAACCTCTTGAATCTCTGTATTTTTAACGATTTTTAACTCACACCTTTATGTTTTGCACTATTCCCTACTCGATCTTTAGGATTATTCAAGTTTTAAACGTTTTTGTTCCCTTTAGGAACTAGGGTTTCTTAACCCCTTTCGAAAATACTTATTTTCTGATTTTGAGTACTAATTCGTGATTCTCAGTACTATTTCTAAACATTTTTGCTTAAGTCTGATGAAACCCTAGCTTTATATGTTTGTATTCGTACTA
>NW_017699552.1:0-2419 GCF_001879085.1 Nicotiana attenuata | reverse complement strand
GTTCCTTGGTTTTGAAATGCAGATCAATGGGTTCACGAGAAGTTGGAAAGTTTGTGTGGGTCGGGCGTCCAGTCCAAGAAGCATGTCATGTTCATTTGAAGCCAGCATCCACCTCAGATAAGTCCTTCTCTTTCCCCGTAAGGGATGCTTCTTTTTAAACTCATATGCTTGCCTTTTACATACTTTTTCTTTGAATCCTTTTCGGTTTAACTCTGATTCCGTAACTAGTACAAAGAAAAGGTGGCAGGACCGGCTTCACCAGGCTCCGCCTGGTCAGAGGCGAAGAAAATACCCAGCCTCAGCGAGTGCGTCAGGCCAATCTCGACTGACCATAGTGGTTGATGCTTTCAAAGCAAGAACATTGGAAAAGAAAAGAAGTCAAAGGCAAAGGTCCCAAGGGCAGAATAAAGTGAAAAGGCTAGAGCCCACACGGGCGAGTCATCATGAAGTCCTAAGGCTGAACCCGGTCGGTTTAAAAGAGATTCACCCTCAAGGCAAACGAGCAGCAAAGTTCTCAACGGAAATGGGGCCGGGATCAAGCAATTGAGATGATCAAGGCCACAAAAACCAACCACCGTTTCAAACTAACAAACTGTTCTTTGCTGAAAACAGGTGCAATCAAAGCAACCATGCAAGAAGCCGGTGCAACCCAAAAGGAAATGAAATGTGCAAGCGCTGAAATAGCTTTGCAGCAGGAAAACGACCAAAAAGGAAGTTTCCCCTCCCCAAATTCTTTCATGTGTTTTGCTAAATAAAAGAAAAACATATAAAGAGGAACATAAAAGAAAAAAAGAAAGAAGAAAGGAAATAAAAATGAAAATCCCAAAAGAAAAACAAATCATGGTAGCATAGGATCCCATTCCTTTCCAAATCCCGGCCAAAAAACCGAGGATCTCCCGGCCAAAAAACCGCGGAGCCTTTTCTTTCCGAATTCCGGCCAAAAAAAAACCGAGGATCTCCCGGCCAAAAAACCGTGGAGCTTTTTCTTTCCAAATCCCGGCCAAAAAATCGAGGATCTCCCGGCCTAAAAACCGTGGAGCTTTTTCTTTCCAAATCCCGGCCAAAAAACCGAGGATCTCCCGGCCAAAAAATCGTGGAGCTTTTTCTTTCCCAATCCCGGCCAAAACACCAAGGATCTCCCGGCCTAAAAACCGTGGAGCTTTTTCTTTCCAAATCCCGGCCAAAAAACCGAGGATCTCCCGGCCAAAAATCCGTGGAGATTTTTCTTTCCAAATCCCGGCAAAAAACCGAGGATCTCCCGGGCAAAAAACCGTGGAGCTTTTTCTTTCCAAATCCCGGCCAAAAACCGAGGATCTCCTTTCACAATCCTGATTTGATCGCTTAGATATGCGTCACAACTAACTCACGAAATTTTCCTAGTGAAAACTGGGGCAGAAAAATTTCGTTCGTTTGTTTATTTTGGTGTCTTAAGCAGGTCTAACATCAAGGCACAGGGGTGCGAGACGACCGATGGAATGAGTCTCAATCCAGAATAAAGAAAAGAAGAAAAGAACAAAAAGAAGTGAACTCAAAGTGCTAAAGTGGAGAAGGACTCGGACTGCTCAAGATATGATTGAAGTCACAAGCTTCGCATGCCCAGCCTTGATCCAAAGCTGAAGAAAGAACCAACACCTACAGCTAACGAGCATCAAGATTCAGATCGGAGTCCGCATGAAGAGCCAACCAAGACTCAAGATCAAGCTTTAGAAGACTCACAGATAGGAATCTTGTAACTTGTAGCTGATAGGCTTAGTTAGTATTTTTCATTTTTGATTTTGATATAATAACGGGACCGCGGACCGGAACCTCGACGGCACCTCGCTTGGCTCTCAACCTCGGTACTCCATCATCTCATTCACTTCTGAACTACACGTGGCCTGATTCCTTTATAGCCAAGGATATGTAGGCAGCTCAGATACCAGGGCTCGGTCACATTCTCCCTCCTCTTAGTTTTTGCTCTTCTTAAATAAGGGTCGGGTCAAAAACCTGTCTAGTCATTCTTTGTCTGAAAACTCTTCGAGTTTCCAGTCAAAGAGGGGCAGCTGTTGACATGTGATTTTTGACCCTCCCCGAAATTTTACCCATTTTAGCATGTAAATATTTAGTTTAGGCCTAACATCGCCATTTCAACTAATTTTTACTATTTTACTTTATTTTATTACAAGAAAATGAAAAATTACAAAAAAAAAAAATAGGTTTATTAATATTTTATAGTCATTTTAAATCTTAAAAAAAATTATTACCAAAATAGTACCTTATCTTTATTTTTATAATCTTGAAAACACAAAAAAAAAATAGTTTTATGTTTTATAGTTTAGTTCAATTAATTAAAATTAGTCTTATATTTTTATATTATAATTGTACATAATTTTAGAAGAAAGAATTAGTTTTAGGTTGGTTTATCCCGTTTTTATAAATC
>NW_017699551.1:0-2419 GCF_001879085.1 Nicotiana attenuata | reverse complement strand
AGGAAGCGGGCCCACTACTGTCCATTCCCCATTTCATGAAAGGCCATGGGGAGATGACCGAATGCAGCAGCTCAGCAGGCTGATGGATGAATGGCGCATGCCTTTGACACCTGTCGCATCTTCGTACAAATTCCCTTACATCCTGTTCCATGTTGACCCAGTAGTATCCAGCTCGAATTATTTTTCGGACCAACGCATCCGCGCCCGAATGGTTGCCACATGACCCTTCGTGGATTTCCCTCAATACGTACTCTGTGTCTCCGGGGCCAAGGCATATGGCGAGTGGTCCTCCGAAGGTTCTTTTATATAAGACTCCGTCCTCGGCCAAACAAAAACGGGCCGCTTTTGTTCTCAATGCCCTTGATTCTTTGGGGTCCTGTGGGAGTTTTCCTGTTTTTAGATAGTCTACATACCTGTTTCTCCAGTCCCAAGTAAGGCTAGTTGAGTTGACCTCGGCGTGCCCTTCTTCTACGATCGACCTCATTAGCTGTACCACCTTTTCGGACTCGAGCTCGTCGTCCTCGACTGTCGAGCCCAGATTGGCGAGGGCATCGGCCTCGCTGTTTTGATCTCGGGGTACGTGTTGGAGAGTCCATTCTTTGAATTTGTGCAGGGTGTTTTGGAGTTTGTCGACATACCTTTGCATCCGGCTCTCCCTGGCCTCGAACGTTTTGTTCGTCTGATTTACCACAAGAAGAGAATCGCACTTGGCTTCGATCACTTCGGCGCCGAGGCTCTTGGCTAGTTCTAAACCTGCAATCATAGCCTCATACTCGGCTTCATTGTTAGTCAACCTCCTCGTCCGTATAGACTGCCTAATGACGTCCCCGGTAGGAGGTTTTAGTATGATCCCCAATCCCGACCCCTTTACGTTCGAAGCTCCGTCCGTGAACAATGTCCATACTCCGGACGGAGTTCCCGAGCTCAGCAGGACGCTCTTTTTCGGCCAGGGGGAATAAGGGTCGGAGTGAAGTCGGCGATAAAATCAGCCAATACTTGCGACTTAATCGAGGTTCGAGGTCGATATTGGATATCGTACTCGCTAACCTCTATGGCCCACTTGGCCAGCCGGCCGGACAATTCGGGCTTATGCATGACATTTCTTAATGGGTATGTAGTTACAACATGTATGGGGTGACTTTGGAAGTATGGCTTCAATTTTCTTGAGGCACTAATTAGGGCTAATGCCAATTTTTCTAGGTGAGGATACTTCGTTTCCGCTTCCCCTAGTGTCCTACTTACGTAGTAGATGGGGAACTGGGTGCCCTGTTCTTCCCTAACTAGGACCCCACTGATGGCTACTTCCGATACGGCCAAGTATAGGTATAGAGGCTCTCCGATTTTCGGAGTATGCAACAAAGGTGGATTAGAAAGGTACCTTTTGAGTTCCTCTAGGGCGTGCTGGCATTCTGGTCCCCACGTGAAATCATTCTTCTTCTTTAGAAGATTGAAAAATCGATGGCTCCTATCCGAGGATCGGGATATGAACCGGCCTAGAGCAGCTATGCGCCCGGTGAGCCGTTGGACGGCCTTTACGTTATCGACAATCTTTATGTCCTCGATTGCCTTAATCTTATCCGGATTGATCTCGATTCCCCTGTTGGACACCATAAATCCTAGGAACTTTCCGGATCCGACCCCGAACGCGCATTTCTCCGGGTTCAGCTTCATGTTATATTTCTTTAATATAGCAAAAGTTTCCTGCAAATGGCTAAGATGTTCCTCTGCGCGCAGGGATTTAACTAACATATCATCAATATAAACTTCCATGGTTTTGCCTAATTGATTCTCGAACATCTTATTAACTAGGCGTTGGTAGGTGGCCCCGGCGTTCTTTAACCCGAAGGGCATCACGTTATAGCAGTAAGTGCCATACTTAGAAGGACGTTTTTTCCTGATCGTCCTTATCCATCCGGATCTGATTATATCCGGAATAGGCGTCGAGAAAACTTAGCGTCTCGTGGCCGGCCGTGGCATCGATCATTCGATCGATGTTAGGCAAAGGAAAGGAATCCTTGGGGCAAGCTTTATTTAGATCTTTATAATCTATACACATTCTTAATTTATTACCCTTTTTGGGTACTACAACTACGTTGGCTAACCATTCGGGGTATTTAACTTCCCGGATGGACCCTATGTTTAATAGCTTAGTTACCTCCTCGTGGATGAAAGCCTGCTTGACCTCGGATTGGGGCCTTCTCTTTTGTTTGACTGGCCGGAATTTTGGGTCTGTGCTCAACTTGTGAGTCGTGACCTCCGGGGGTATGCCTGTCATATCCAAATGGGACCAAGCAAATACATCTTCGTTAGCAGTAAGAAAAGAAAGCAAATTTTTCCTGAGCTCGGTAGTTAAACCCGAGCCCAGGTATACCTTTCGGTCTGGCGCACTCGAACGAATAGGGATCTGTTCCAGCTCTTC
>NW_017699550.1:0-2419 GCF_001879085.1 Nicotiana attenuata | reverse complement strand
TAATAGTAAAGGCTGATGATGAGGCGTTGACGGTTGAGGATCCCCTTGCTGCATGCTTGACAAATTTGAATGAAGTGAATGGTGAGGATTTGGCAGAATGGGTGTTGGCACTGGAAGGTAAAGGGTTCTGGGAGAGAAATCTGGAGTTTGAGCCCTTGCACTTAGAAAAGAGAGAGACCCCTCCAGCTAAACCATCCATCGAGGAACCCCCTAAGCTGGAACTGAAGCCATTGCCAACCCACCTCAGGTATGAATTTCTGTGTCCAGACTCCACATTACCTGTTATTATTTCATCTGGTTTGTTAGATGTGCAGGTTCAACAGCTTTTACAGGTACTAAGGGAGTGTAAAACTGCCATTGGGTGGACCATGGCAGACATCAAGGGGATCAGCCCCGCCTACTGCATGCACAAGATTCTGCTGGAAGAGGGGCAGAAACCTTCCAGGGAACATCAGAGACGGCTAAACCCGAATATGAAGGAAGTGGTGAAGAAGGAAGTGATAAAATGGTTGGATGCGGGAATCATTTTTCCAATCTCTGACAGTAGCTGGGTTAGCCCAGTTCAATGTGTGCCTAAAAAGGGTGGTATGACGGTGGTAAAGAATGACAACAATGAACTTATATCAACAAGAACCGTCACAAGCTGGAGAATCTGCATGGATTATAGAAAGTTGAATCTGGCCACCAGA
This sequence comes from Nicotiana attenuata, assembly GCF_001879085.1. Lineage (NCBI taxonomy): Eukaryota > Viridiplantae > Streptophyta > Magnoliopsida > Solanales > Solanaceae > Nicotiana > Nicotiana attenuata. Next base: position 1,730 of record NW_017699550.1, on the reverse strand, counting down.
AAAGACCACTTCCCACTTCCCTTCATTGATCAAATGCTGGATAGATTGGCAGGGAGGTCACACTTTTGCTTCTTGGATGGGTACTCAGGGTACAATCAGATCTCCATTGCCCCTGAGGATAGAGAAAAGACCTCATTCACATGCCCGTACGGAATTTATGCCTTCAGGAGGATGCCCTTTGGTCTATGCAATGCACCCGCCACATTCCAACGGTGCATGATGGCCATATTTACTGACATGGTAGAAGATATAATGGAGGTGTTCATGGATGACTTCTCAGTGGTGGGGAACTCATTTGAGGACTGCCTATTGAATTTGACGCGTGTGCTGAAACGGTGCATTGAGACTAACTTGGTTCTGAATTGGGAAAAGTGCCATTTCATGGTACAAGAAGGCATAGTCTTGGGGCACCGGGTGTCAAGCAAAGGAATAGAGGTTGATAGAGCAAAGGTTGATGTCATAGCAAAGCTGCCGCCGCCAACTTCAGTCAAAGCCATAAGGAGCTTTCTTGGACATGCCGGATTCTACCGAAGGTTCATTAAGGACTTCTCCAAAATTGCCAACCCTCTCTGTAAGTTGTTAGAGAAAGATCACCCTTTTGAATTTTCTGATGATTGCAGGGTAGCTTTTGAGGAGTTGAAGCAAAGGTTGGTCACAGCACCCATAATCGTTGCCCCTGACTGGGAGCAACCGTTCGATTGATGTGTGATGCCAGTGACTATGCGGTGGGGGCAGTGCTGGGCCAGCGGAAGGACAAACTGATGCACCCAATCTACTATGCTAGTAGGACGCTGAGTGGAGCCCAGTTGAACTACACAGTGACAGAGAAGGAGATGCTAGCTGTGGTATTTGCTTTTGACAAGTTTCGGTCCTATCTAATAGGATCCAAGGTAATCGTATACTCTGACCATGCAGCTCTTAGATACTTAATAGAAAAGAAGGACTCTAAGCCACGCCTGATTCGTTGGGTGTTGCTACTACAAGAGTTCGATTTTGAAATTCGTGACCACAAGGGCACTGAAAATCAAGTCGCTGATCACCTATCACGACTTGAAGGAGCTGAAAATGTAGTAGAAGTGGAGGAAATTCTGGAAACTTTTCCAGATGAGCAGCTGCTCGTTACCACTCATCAGGAAGCGCCTTGGTATGCAGACTATGCTAATTACCTGGCCAGTGGTATTGTTCCTCACGACCTGTCATCGGTTCAGAGGAAGAGATTCTTTCGCGAAAGCCAATGGTATTACTGGGATGAGCCCTACTTGTTTAGAATATGCCTTGATAACATGATCCGGAGATGCGTCCCCGAGATCGAACAATCTTCTGTCTTGCAGGCTTGTCACGCTTCGGCGTATGGCGGTCACTTTGGAGGCATCAGGACGGCAGCTAAGGTGCTAGAGGCCGGATTTTTCTGGCCAACGGTATTTAAGGATGCTCACCTATGGGTCAAGAGCTGCAATGATGTCAACGCACCGGGAACATTTCCCGGCGTCACGAGATGCCCATGAACCCAGTTCAAGAAGTGGAAGTGTTTGATGTTTGGGGGATAGATTTCATGGGTCCTTCGTCAGCTCCTATGGCAATAAATACATTCTTGTTGCTGTAGATTACGTGTCCAAGTGGGTGGAAGCTGCTGCATTACCTACCAATGATGCTAAGGTGGTAGTCGGGTTTCTCAAGAAGAACATATTCACCCGCTATGGGACACCACGTGCAATTAGTTAGCGTATGGA
>NW_017699549.1:0-2419 GCF_001879085.1 Nicotiana attenuata | reverse complement strand
GCAAGGTCAACATGACAGTTTGTGATTTGAAAGTTCCCCGCCGGATTCGGGAGGACAATGGCACTCGCGTACCCTTGATTACGGAAGAACTCTTGGGACCGCTCTTGGCGGTGGCGGAGGAGGGTCTGGAATAGGATTGTTGTCATGTACATTAGCATTGGCATTTCGACCTCTCCGTGGTACTTGAGGTACCGGAAGCTCATCTTGCTCAACATCTTCAACCTACCTCCCCTGCCAAGGCATTTCCAAGAGGGTCATTTCCGTTTAGAGCCATGTGTACCTGATGGATCAACACAATTAAAATTAGTAAAAAGAAGGAAAGAGAAGCAAAACACAAAACTAGCTACACAAATAGTCAACACCGTAAGCTCCCCGGCAACGGCGCCAAAAAGTGATTAGGTCGCAGCGGACTCAACCTTAGGAAGAGTGGGCGCTAATACTTTTACCCAATAGTGGTATCGGGGTCAATTTCCACAGGGAGCTTGAAAGGGAGTTGGATATTTGTTTAGCCTAGAAATGCGTGTTTGCTTCTAATTGATCTTCTATCATTTTTGGGTTTTTATGATTATCAACTACAATTTAACAACTACTACTTATAACTAAATTATGCTAAGAGATTAATTCTAGGTTGTATGCAAGATAGAGAAAGGCACTAGGGTCGTGGCATTTACCTAGGTGGTCAACTAACGGGTAGAGATGCCTAATACAAGAATGATGATTATGGGGCTTATGCTATAACCGTTGCACGATTGCACTCACTCTCACACCTCTCGGTAGAAAGAGTGATTTTGCCCAATTGACTCTCTCGAGACCATTTGGATAGGCTAACAAGCCAAGCAACTTATGGTTCAAGTTGGGTAATTACTCTCTCGAGGTTTTACCCATTAATTGGGACTACCATTCTCATGGGTCCATCCCAATTCCTTGTTGGGTTAACTTTGGAGTCATAGACACTCTTTCACAAGAAGAGTCAAGACTCACTAAGCTAGACTTAGTGTTTGCAACCACCAAATCCTAGTTAAAACATAGAATTAACCCAAATATCAAACACCCAACATCATTCAAGCACTAAACAATCACACCCATTAATTACCCACACTAGGGTTGAGCCACAACCCTAGCTAATGGGTTTAGCTAGCCATAATAGCAACAGAAATTGAAGAAGAAGTAGATAAAATCAACATATTAATTAACTAGGAAGTTAATCTACACGAATCCACGTTAAAACAAGATTAAAATGCCAAAAATAGGCTAAAACTTGAGTCTCATGAGTGCTGCTGCTATCTGATGTCTAAAACTTCACCTAGAAATAATAAAATATTCTATTTATACTATGCCAGAAAAATCGGACAAAAATACCTCTGCAGGGCTGGCGCGGACCGCGCAGAAATGCAGCGCGGCCGCGTAGGGGTCTTGGCCTTCGATCATTCACTTCTGGAGTTGGGGACGCGGACCGCACAAAGAGGTAGCGCGGCCGCGCAGGCTAATGGGCGCGGACCGCACAACAATGAAGCGCGGCCGCGTAGACACCAGCGCTAACCGCGTAGAAACGAGCGCTGACGGCGCGTGGAGACTTCTGAAATGGGTGCTCTCTGAATCTCCTAGCGCGGCCGCGCAGCAAATCAGTGCGGTCCGCGCTAGATCCTCCTGTCCCTACTTCAATGATTTTTGACACTTGAGCAGGTTTCACTCCGTTTCGAGCCGATTCTTGACTTTCGTCATCTTGTCGCTCAAACCTGCAATCAAGCGCACTTTGTAAGCATTCTGGGTCTATGTTATGACAATTCATACATAAAGCATAGGTAAGTATGGGGATAAAACGTGTAAAATCACAGTTATCAGTTATGACATTAATAAATGATGATACGGTAGGATTGGGCTGCGCGCCGCAACGGATTATGTACATGATACTTGATATTGATTAATGATACTATGGTGGAATAAGGGAGGATTATGATATTGATAAATGATGATACTGTCGGATTGGGTTGCGCGCCATAACGGATTGTGTGTGTTGTTGATAATAGGCTAAATTGTATGGTTTGGCCTAAGTTCGGGCTCTAACTTAAGGATGCTTTACTGTTGTAAATGGGTAAATAATGCAAAAATTGGCTCTAATGGTGACTTTTATGTTTCACAGGAGTGCAATAATCAAATGAGGACTTATGATGGTGATCCGGGAAAAAATTTGAAATTAATGGACGAAAAAATGGAGCAAAGCTTGTTGGCAGTGGAAAACCCCACTAGCGCGGGCATTAGCGCGGCCATAGCGCGCCCGCGCTAGTCCAGCAGTCCAAGACAGAAGGAAACCCCACTAGCGCGGGCAGTAGCGCGCCCGCGCTAGTCCAGTTGCGGAAACAAAGTTTTAAAAAGGGCAATTTCGGAACTCCACGCAAATCCACACAAACTATAAAAGGTT
>NW_017699548.1:0-2419 GCF_001879085.1 Nicotiana attenuata | reverse complement strand
GGTTTGGGTGAAAATCAGGTTAGTAAAAGTCTGGAACAGCAAATGTGGCAATCGAAAGTTGATTGGTTGGACAGACTGGGCCGGTTAATCTAAAATGCATGGCATGCTCAATGATACCAGCTGTTCCACTCAGATAAGTCTTATTCTCTTCTTTCTTCATTACAAATCATCCGTTCTCGGATTCTCTCTATCCTTAACCCTCGAGGTCATTGCATTTCATTCTTTCGAGATCTGTCTTTAAGATGTTTCAGTGTCAGTTCTGTTCAAAACAAAAGGGAGGAATGTCAAGGCTAACTACCAGCTTCCTAGTTGCACAGCACAACAGGGCCAGAACATATCAAAGATGTCAAAAGGCAAAGTAAGTTATAAAGGACCACTAGAAGTTTCATCGGTGGATTAATTAGATAATTGTGGGGGAAGAAGCGAAGTTTCAAAAAGAGGGATCATAGATACAAAAACAATAATATGGGATAGAACACTTGGGTTATCAAAGTCATGGGGTTGAAGTCAGTCGGGAAGTCAGAGCGATTCAAGGAAAGCCTAGGGAAACAAGGCAGAGGCAGCAAGGATGCACCCAGCAAGAATGCCAACAACTAACCACCATTTTGTATTAACAAGGTCTTTATTTGATTGAAACAGGGGCAGAAGTTTTGTTTGCTTCGGAGAAACCCTCCTAAGGAAAGGCAGCACCCAAACAGGTATGACTGGAAACTCTCAGGGCCCTCCTGGAAAATGGGACTTAGTTTAAATGTCAAAACAATCATGAGTAGCATAATTTAGCATAAATGTACCCCAAAGGAGCAAAAGTGGGTTTCAAAATTGGCATGTTTAAGATAGGATTCAATTAGAAGTTTTCAGGACCCTCCTGGATAATGGGGCGTAGTTTTAAGGTCGGTTTAGATAGCAAGATATAGTGGAAGTCGTACCTTTAGTAGATATAACTCAGATCAAAACTGTCTTCTAGCTAGAAGTTGTCAGGACCCTCCTGGATAATGGGGAGTAGTTTAAAGACTTTTGATAACAAGTGTGGTGGGAGTACTACCTTTGGAAAATATAACTCAGGTTCGTAACTGTTAGGAGTTGTCAGGACCTCCCTAGATAATAGGACTTAGCTTTCAAATCCTTATAATAGTTGGTAGAATAATTCAATTTAACACTCACATCTGTGCCCAGCCACCAAACTGGGGCATAAAATGTTCTTTGTTTTCTTTATTTTGTTGCAGTCAGGCGCCCACCTGGAGAACAAGGGAATACATTTCAAGCTCAGCAGTCAGGCGCCCACCTGGAGAACAAGGGAATACGTTTCAAGATCAGAAGTCAGGCGCCCACCTGGAAAACAAGGGAATACATTTCAAGTTTCAGCAATCAGGCGCCCACCTGGAGAACAAGGGAAGTACGATTCAAATTTTAGCTTTCAAGTTTTTGATATTTGATAACATGATGTGCCTAGCCACTAAACTGGGGCAGAAAATTTTCTTTGTTTGTCTATTTTGTTGAAGTCAGGAGCCCACCTGGAGAATAAGGGAATACTTTTTACGTTCAGCAATCAGGAGCCCACCTGGAGAACAAGGGAATACTTTTCATGTTCAGCAATCAGGAGCACGCCTGGAGAACAAGGGAATACTTTTCAAGTTCAGCAATCAGGAGCCCGCCTGGAGAATAGAGGCATATATTTCAAATTTCAGCAGTCAACATCTCCGATCACAATTCAAGGCAACAACGCAAGGATTCCATCGGAAGAATACAAGTTCAAGGCAACACAAGAGCAAGTTTGAAGACATAGATAGGACCTTTTTGTAATTCATAGATCATCGCTTAGGCTAGCTTCTTTTTATTTTGACACGGTGTAATAAGGAGGTCAGCGAGAAGTAGTAGCAGCAACAGCAGTGAAATCACAGCTCATGGTAGTCCCAGCTACCAAACCTTCCCGAACTACACTAACCTGATTCCTTTTTAGCCAAGGATATGTAGGCAACCTTTGAAGCAGGGTTCGGTCAGACGGTTTTCAAAAATCCTTCACACGGAATATTCGAACGGGAAAAAATCGCTCGTTTCCGCTCACTTATCTTTGCACGAAAACTCTTCATGTTTCCGGGCAAAGAGGGGAAGCTGTGAGCACGTGATTTTTGCCCTAAGTGAATTATTCCCAAAAATTCAAACAAAATGATTTTTTTTTCATTATTTTGTGAATTTTGTGTTATTTTCTGTTAATTGTTTGCATTTTTGTTTGTGCATTTTACTTAATAAAAATATAAAAACTATACTTGACATTTGCATTTAGGGTTTTATTTCATATTTTAGGATTAATTGAGTTACTTTATAAAGAAGAAAACAACAAAAAATAGTTCTTTCGCATTTATACTTGTAATTTGTCTTAGTTTGCATTTAAATTAGGAATTAGTGTAGTTGGAAATTGGGT
>NW_017699547.1:0-2419 GCF_001879085.1 Nicotiana attenuata | reverse complement strand
CGGGAATGACGCTTCTGTACCATAAACCAGCAGTATAGGGGGTTGCCCCAGTTGATGTGCGAAGAGTGGTGCGATACCCCAATAGAGCAAATGATAGCTTTTCGTGCCATTGCTTATGCTTCTCTATCATTTTCCTCAATATCTTCTTGATGTTCTTGTTGGCGGCTTCTACGGCTCCGTTCATCTGAGGCCTGTAGGCTGTAGAATTCTTGTGTTCGATCTTGAAGGTTTCACACATAGCTTTCATTAAGTCACTGTTGAGGTTGGAGCCATTATCAGTAATGATTGACTCCGGAATCCCGAACTGACAAACGATAAGGTCGCGGACAAAGTCTGCCACGACTTTCTTAGTTACTGCTCTGTAAGATGCTTCTTCGACCCATTTGGTGAAATAGTCGATTGCTACTACGATGAATCTGTGTCCGTTGGAAGCGGCAGGCTCAATTGGTCCAATAACATCCATTCCCTAAGCGGCGAAAGGCCATGGTGAGCTCGTTGCATTAAGCTCGTTTGGAGGTACCTTTATCATGTTTGCATGTACCTGACAGCGGTGGCATTTCTGGACGTACTAGATGCAGTCCGTTTCCCTAGTCATCCAAAAGTAACCAGCCCAGTGTATCTTCATGGCTAAGACAAAACCGTTCATATGTGGACCGCAGGTCCCAGCATGGATTTCTTCTAGCAGTTTAGATGCTTCCTTTGCATCGACACACCTTAGTAATCCCAAATCCGGAGTCCTCCTATACAGGATTCCTCCGCTGTGAAAGAAATTGTTAGACAACCTTCGCAGGGTGCGCTTTTGAGTAGGATTTGGAAGTTCTGGGTATTCTTCTCTTGTCAAATATTCCCTGATATCATGAAACCAAGGCTTTCCATCTGCTTCTTCTTCAACATGGGCACAATAAGCTGGCTGATCGTGGATCTTCACTGGAATGGGACCAATGAAGTTTTTATCCGGATGTTGTATCATGGATGACAGGGTAGCCAATGCATCGGCGAACTCATTCTGGATTCTGGGGACATGTCGGAATTCTGTCTTTGTGAACCTCTTTCTCAGCTCCTGCACGTAGTGCAGATATGGGAGTATCATAGAGTTCTTGGTTTCCCATTCTTCTCCGACCTGACTTATGAGTAGGTCTGAATCTCCGATCACTAGCAATTCTTGAATGTTCATGTCAATAGCCATCTTGAGCCCTAAGATGCAGGCTTCGTACTCGGCCATGTTGTTGGTGCACGGGAACCTGAGTTTGACAAACACCGGATAATGCTGACCGGTTTCTAATACTAGGACTGCTCCTATGCCGACTCCTTTGAAATTTGCTGCTCCGTCGAAAAACATTCTCCACCCATCATAGGATTCTGCAATATCTTCTCCTATGAACGATACCTCTTCATCGGGAAAATATGTTTTCAAAGGTTCATATTCTCCATCTACGGGGTTCTCAACAAGGTGATTTGCTAGTGCCTGTCCCTTGATTGCTTTCTGAGTCACATAGACAATGTCAAATTCACTCAACAGGATTTTCCACTTGGCCAGCTTGCCAGTGGGCATGGGTTTCTAAAAGATGTACTTTAGCGGATCCATCCTTGATATAAGATATGTAGTATAGGCACAGAAGTAATGTCTCAGCTTCTAGGCTACCCAAGTCAGAGCACAGCAGGTGCGTTCTGACAGAGAATACCGGGCCTCGTACGGAGTGAACTTCTTGCTGAGATAGTAAATGGCCTGCTCTTTCCTCCCCGTTTTATCATGTTGCCCCAGGATGCAGCCGAAAGCTCCATCTAATACTGCGATGTAGAGTAGCAAAGGTCTACCTGGCTCAGGCAGGACTAAGACTGGTGGTGTTGACAGGTATTCATTGATTCTGTCGAAAGCTTTCTGACAGTCATCAGTTCATTTGGTGGAGGCATCCTTTTTCAACATCTTGAAGATTGGCTCACAGATAACTGTAGATTGTGCTATGAACCGGCTGATGTAGTTGAGTCTCCCCAAGAAACTCATCACGTCCTTCTTGTTCTTTGGAGATGGCAATTCTTGAATGGCTTTGATCTTTGATGGATCCAGTTCTATTCCCCGGCGACTCACAATAAACCCAAGCAATTTTCCGGCAGGGACCCCAAATGCACACTTTACGGGATTCAGCTTTAGGTTGTATCTTCGTAATCTATTGAAAAACTTCCTCAAGTCCCCCATGTGATCAGTGGCCTTCTTGGACTTGATGATAACGTCATCTACATACACCTCGATCTCCTTGTGTATCATATCAAGAAAAATGGTAGTCATAGCCCTCATGTAGGTGGCCCCTACATTCTTTAACCCAAACAGCATCATCTTGTAGCAGTACATCCCCCACGGCGTAATGAAGACCGTTTTCTCGGCATCTTCTTCATCCATCCAGATCTGATGATAACCAGCGAA
>NW_017699546.1:0-2419 GCF_001879085.1 Nicotiana attenuata | reverse complement strand
TTTCCTTAGCAGTGGTACAGCTTTGGATTTTGATGTACTCATCCGGACCTAGTCCACACACAAGCCATTTCTTGGCTTTAGCATTTTTTTCCCACTTCCTCAGGTCTTCAGCAGTGCAGTCAGCCCTTGTCTTTGGCACATCAACTCCTTCAGCATTCTTCTTTGTGATTGCTAGGGGACCATCAGTGACTATGTCCCAGAGTTCATAGTCTTCCCCTATGATGTGATCTCTCATCCTGTTCTTCCACCAAGAATAGTACTGACCATTGAAAAGTGGAGGCCTAGCAGTGGATTGCCCTTCCCAGTTCCCAGGTGGTGCACTCATGTTGATCTTCTCCTAAGGTGTTAGCCTCTTCAAGGATAACCCGCTCTGATACCAATTGATGTTCTAAACGTTAATACCACACAAGAGGAGGGGTGATTTGTGTGGCACCCAATTTTCGATCTAGAAGAACCAGGTTCTTCTAGGTGTATTTATTACTACTGTTTGCGGAATTAAAAGTACATAAAATAAAGAACATAGAGATTTTTACGTGGAAAACACCTGGCTCAAAAGGTGAAAAAACCACAACCTACTACTAAGTAGGATTTTCCCAAACTTCCACTAAAATCACTGAGCCAAAACAGCATTTACAAAACTCTTGTAAACATAAGGATTAAACTCTAATCCCGTCGTGGCACACAGCCTCAGCTGTTGCGACAACTTCAAGTTAACTCTAACTTGAATACTCAATGTACCTAATACAAATGCTTCTATGAAAGCTGAAAGGTACAAGTTTAAATCACCTACTAAAATTGAACTAGAATAAAAGAAAGACAATGGAATTGGTTCTTCTATCTTGTCCAAGTAGCTTCAGGAATTCACACTTGAATCTCACATAAATTACTTGCAAAATTGCCTCACTCTTTTGTTCTCAATTTAGTTTAACTTCTGCGTTTGTGCAATGCATGTAAAAGAGAACAATCACTGTTATTTATGAGTTAGTAATTTGAGTTTGATTAAGACTCAATTGCTGATCTTCCATCGAAGTTGAGTCCTTGAACAACATAAACTCCAACCCTATCCTTTATCCGGATTGTGTTCTCTTCTCGTAAGGAGACTTTTACTCCTTATCCAATATGCATCCTTTTCGATTAGTTCAGGAGATATTGCTGCTTGATCACTGAGACTTATCTCCTTCACGTGCATCTCACATGTATAGGTTGATAAATACTGTGCCTCACATGATGGACCTGTTCCATGACTGAGTTCATTTGTCATTCTTCAAAACTTCACCTGAACTTGGGCCAACAATTATGTTATATTTGTGTTTGTAGAATTTTGTGACATTCTGCTTAATGCTTGGTTTGACTCTTAGATACTAAGGACATAATATTAAATGATAGATATCAAGACTTAGTTTGTTATAACTTGACCAAACTTGATGGAAATTGTAAGAATACATTGATGTGTCTGATTGGGTCATCTCTATGCGAATCATTACTACATTACTACAACCGAATTTCTTGAGATGCTAGGCTCTATACTTGTGTTGTGGATCATTTATGAGATTCGTGGAAGTATTTGAATAATACGGTTCTTGAGGGTTGTTGAACCATTGTTGACTTGGAAAGTTGTGATTTGGAATGTGTTTGGAATATCCGTTTAAGCACTCTCCTTGATGTTATTTGTGCTTCCTGCCTTATTTGTCATTGATACACATATGCTTGGTAAGAAAGAGTGTAAAGCACGAAGGGTGATGCCGTGCCATTGTTTATACATTATCATGTGAGGGAGAGTGTAAAGCACGAAGGGTGATGCCGTGCCATATCATTGAGAGTAAAAGCACGAAGGGTGATGTCGTGCCATATTATTAAGAGTAAAAATACGAAGGGTGATGCCGTACCATATTATTGAGAGTAAAAGCACGAAGGGTGATGCCGTGCCACATTATTGAGAGTAAAAGCACGAAGGGTGATGTCGTGCCATATTATTTGAGAGTAAAAGCACGAAGGGTGATGCCGTGCCATTTCATTTGTATTGTTATGTTTGTATGTTATGGTGAGGTCATGGCACGAAGGGTGTTTCCATGCAGGTGAGGACGAGGGACATGCATTTTTATGTGATATCTGTTTCCCGTGTATACGGTTGTGCCCTTACCTTGAGCTGTTATTGTTGTATTTACATATTTGGGGTGACTTGTTGTTATGTCCTGTACTTGACCTTTATCTCGATTGTTGTTGCACTGTCCATGTCTTTTACTTGCTTAACTTACAATTACCATGTCTATTTCTGCTTTTATATTATATGTTGTATCTATTTTGTTGCACTTCAGTATAAGCCTTTCACTATGCTAGCCATTCATGCCCTTACTTGTTAATTTGTAAAGAACATGTGTTTTCCTCTTAATTGTTATATTTGTACTTAGGCCTCCAACAT
>NW_017699545.1:0-2420 GCF_001879085.1 Nicotiana attenuata | reverse complement strand
CCTCTCGGTAGAAAGAGTGATTTTGCCCAATTGACTCTCTCGAGACCAATTTGGAGGCTAACAAACCAAGCAACTTAGGGTTCAAGTTGGGTAATCACTCTCTCGAGGTCTCACCCGTTAATTGGGACTACCATTCTCATGGGTCCATCCCAATTCCTTGTTGGGTTAACTTTGGAGTCATAGACACTCTTTCTCAAGAAGAGTCAAGACTCACTAAGCTAGACTTAGTGTTTGCAACCACCAAATCCTAGTTAAAACATAAAATCAACCCAAATATCAAACACCCAACATCATTCAAGCACTAAGCAATCACACCCATTAATTACCCACACTAGGGTTGAGCCACAACCCTAGCTAATGGGTTTAGCTAGCCATAATAGCAACAGAAATTAAAGAAGAAGTAGACAAAATCAACATAATAATTAACTAGGAAGCTAATCTACACTAATTCACGTTAAAACAAGGTTAAAATGCCCAAAATAGGCTAAAACTTGAATCTCACGAGTGCTACTGCTATCTGATGTCTAAAACTTGACCTAGAAATAATAAAATATTCTATTTATACTATGCCAGAAAAATCGGACAAAAATACCCCTGCGGGGCTGGCGCGGACCGCGCATAAATGCAGCGCGGCTGCGTAGGGGTCTTGGCCTTCTATCATTCACTTCTGGAACTGGGGACGCGGACCGCACAAAGAAGTAGCGCGGCCGCACAAGCTAAGGAGCGCAGACCGCACAACATTGAAGCGCGGCCGCGTAGATACCAGCGCTGACCGCGTAGAAATGAGCGCTGACCGCGCTTGGAGACTCCTGAAATGGGTGCTCTCTGAATCTCCTAGCGCGGCCGCGCAACAAATCAGTGTGGTCCGCGCTAGGTCCTCCTGTCCCTACTTCAATGATTTTTGATACTTGAGCAGGTTTCACTCCGTTTCAAGCTGGTTCTTGACTTTCGTCATCTTGTCGCTCAAATCTGCAATCAAGCGCACTTTGTAAGCATTCTGAGTCTATTTCTTGACAATTCATACATAAGGCATAGGCAAGTATGGGCATAAAACGTGTTAAAATCACAGTTATCAAGCATGTTTGGTTATAACTGATTTTCCCTTGCCAGGACGTATTTACTTATACTGTCGATTCCCTTGCCGGGATAGTGTTGTTTCTTTATTGATCCCTTGCCGGGACTCTCTGTGTGATTGGTGTTGAACTGTATATGTGGATCGGGTTGCACGCCCTAACAATATTATATTTGGATCGGGTTGCACGCCGCAACAATTTTATGTTTGGATCGGGTTGCACGCCGCAACAACTTTATGTTTGGATCGGGTTGCACGCCGCAACAATAACATAATTAGATCGGGTTGCACGCCGCAACAGTGATAAATAATATAATTGGATCGGTTGTACGCCGCAACAGTGATAAATGATATGGATCGGGTTGCACGCCGCAACAGTATTTTTTTTATGATTTGGATCGAGTTGCGTGCCGCAACAATAGATAATAAAAGTACTTGTTGATTGGTTGTCACGTCCCGGATTTCCCACCCTCGAGGGTCGTGATGGCGCCTACTAATAGGAGCTAGGCAAGCCAACTTAATTAACAAATTCATTAAACACATGTTCCTTTTTAACAATTAACGGCATTAAATAAAGGTGACGGAATTAAAATCATAAGCGGAAGACTTAAATGTAGATAGATTATCGATAATACAGAAGTTCCAACACATATATCTCTACCCCGGGACTGGAGTCACATACTCATGAACATCTAAGGAGTACTACATACAAAGTCTGGAAGAAACATAATCTATTTATCTCGGGTACAATGAGATGACATCCAAATGTAAAGATAGAAGGGAGACGCCAGGCCTGCGGACGCCTGCAAGCTACCTTGGGTCTCTCTGGACTGAAGGTTCGCCCCCGTGCTAATGCTGCTGCTGCTGCTCAATACCTGGACCTGTGCAAAAAAATGCACAGAGTGTAGCATCAGCACAACCGACCCCATGTGCTGGTAAGTGCCTAGCCTAACCCCGGCGAAGTAGTGACGAGGCTAGACTGGACCTCACATAAACCTGTGCAATTATAAATATACAGCAGAAATCGAAGTACAAGGCAACTAACAGTATGGGAGGGGAAACATGCTGTGGGGAGATAACAATATTAACAGTAAATCCAAAGTAATCAATCTAGGTGCAATTTAAAATTTAAGGCGAACAAGAAACTAATACCAACACTAAACACATTTGCATCAATAACTGTTGCGGCGCGCAACCCGACCCTAATACATTTCAACATTGTTGAGGCGTGCAACCCGATCCACAATTATCACTGTTGCGGCGTGCAACCCGATCCACAATTATCACTGTTGCGGCGTGCAACCCGATCCAAAATTATCACTGTTGCGGCGTGCAACCCGATCCACAA
>NW_017699544.1:0-2420 GCF_001879085.1 Nicotiana attenuata | reverse complement strand
TTATAAAATTAAGATTTTTATATCTAACTAATTAACCAACAAATACTATAAAACGGTAAAATTATCAACTAACGAGACAAAGGTTTGGAGACTAAATTAAGGAGGTCTAGAGTTATGATTTCCCCAATTGTTGATTTCATTAGTTGTATGTTTCTTATAGCTTTGACTTAGTTGCCTCTATCAATCATGAACTCTCCAGCTATCATAAATCTCTCTCAAGCAATTATGATAATTTACTAAACGCACTCTCTCAAGCTACGCTAGCTAGATTCACATTACAGTTCACTTAGATCGCACCCGAGGTATCGTTATCTCTAATCCAACCTCTAAACCCTCGGTTATGACTCTCGCCTATACTCCGGGAGTGATGTTGTTCAAACAACTACCTAAATATGCACTCTCTCTCAAGAAGATACATAATAAATAGGAACGACTAATTGAGGATCCTTTCAATTAACCACAATCAAAACGTAGTTGAACAAATAGAGATAAACAACCAATTCAAAACTATATTAATATAACAACCAATTCATCCCCAAAAGGTTCCATCAAAACCCTAGAAAACGAATTAGCTATTCATAATAGTATGTAAAACTACAATACTAAAAATCATAACCAACAATAAAAAAATAGGAAGAAGAAGGAAAAACTCGTTGAAGAATTCCGCGCCTTGCTCCTATTGTGTTCTTGACTCCTTAGGTCGAATCTCCGGTCTCCTTAGCCTCCTTAGGTCTAAAATTATGTCAAAAGTATGTCCAAAAAAATATGTCTCTTCCTTCTTGGCCGGCTTCCTTCGTTTAATATAGGGTTTAGGCTTAAAATCCCGTGTTTTGCACTTTGGTCCCTGAAGTTTACGCGTCCTGCCACGGTCCTACCGCGGTTACGCCAGGACCGCGGCCAGAGTGGCCTTCAGAATCTGCAGCAGTATTCTGCCGCGGTCCTACCGCGGTTACGCCCAGACAGCGGCAGACCAGCTTCAGTTCTGGTTTTGTCCCTTCGCTTGGTGCACTTTGTGATATTGTATGATTGGCCTCCTTTTCTCCGTAATTGATTTCAAAAGTACTCCACAGACTTCTTTTATTGGATATAGCCTGCAAAGCATGAAAAGAACTAATCAGAGCATCTTGTTATCACTTTTTACCGTAAAAGCTATACAAAATTGTGGTTCTTTAGGGCCTAATTATAATCTAATTTACCTATTATCAACACCCCACACTTAAATCTTTGCTCGTCCTCGAGCAAGTTGAACCACACTTCTAGGCCTAATCGCTTGATGCATTACCCTGTTTATGTCACACCCGCCATTATGAAAGAACAACCTAAGCAGTGCAACAGCCACACCTCAGGTGAAGACTCTAATGCCATGCCACACTCTTCCTTACTCTATGTACTCTATACAGCGGTGAAGGCTTGCTTTTTCTTCCGGAGTTAAATGCCATCACATCACATTTTTGAGAGAAGTTCCACACACATAAAATCAAATAACAAAGAACTATAGATAGAACGAACTTACTCACTCTCAACAAAGAACATTCACATGCCACACAGATACACCATAAGCTTGCCCTTAGTGTAATACTCTACTAATCGAGTTGTTCAGTCTAAGATCAATAGGGCTTCATTTGGTTGGTATAGTGACTAACCTCCCTAAGCACTTTTAATACAATAGTTCCCCTTATTCCAATTTCCATGTTCAGCCCAGTCATTCTTCCACACTTGTTTCATAAGCTACCCCCCCCCCCCCTTTTCCTAGGTGCAACTGGCTTTTTCTTGCCATTCAATATTTTAGGACCACCTATTTACAAGGTCCTTCTTCTATTATTTTTTTTTTTAAGAACCATTGCACCATTCAAGTATTTTCCTGATTTTCCTTTTCCCACTCCATTACCACCCCACACTTTGACTTTTATATGATCTTTAACGATTCAAGTGCTTCTAGGAGGTAAAGGTTCAAAAAGTCAAGCTATTCAAACACAGGGATGTAGGTTATTGTAAGGTTATCAAAGAAACAGGCTTCAGGCTCGAGGGGGTTAACTATGGTAATATGTACAGGTGGATTCATAATTATATAGGCTACACAAAGAAATGCCTAAATCATCTCTAAGACCAAACAACTTCTATTTCGCTTTGCACACACACAAGGCAAGTTCTAGGGATCGCATGCAAGCACAGAATACATGTATTACCTCACACACACTTGGCATGTAACTCATTCCGAATTAGTTTGTCAACACACTCACGTGAGCGTTCAAGTAAGACAAGGTGTGCAAAATTAAGGCATAAGATTATGAGCCTACAAGTGAGCCTAGACGTCGCACCCTCAAGTTCGTTTTAGTTATTTGCAGGTATGTACACTACGGGATGCATTCTTGCCCTCACCCATATTAGCCCAAGAGAGTCCTAAAGGCCCTAAAAAATCT
>NW_017699543.1:0-2420 GCF_001879085.1 Nicotiana attenuata | reverse complement strand
CACCAATCTTTTCACAGAAAATATCTTTGATCTGTTCACCAAGCACCCTCCATCTTGTTTCATTGTTCATGAATTGATATGTACCAAATCCTTGTATTTTACATGAATCCCAAGGCATGTCGACTGTTATTAGCTCAATGCGCTTGTTGATTTTTCCTGACTTATGACATTTGATGTGTTAGCCAGACCCCGTTTTGTGCAATTGGAAAACTGGTGGCAAATTTTGAAGTCATTTCTTACTTGTTCTGACCAGACATACTCAAGAAGAGGAAGTAAAGAAAACAAAAGAACAGAGTAGAGGACAATGGGAAGAGATGATTCCTAACAAGAAAACTACAAAGTAGAAACCTATCGGATGTGGACACCGACTCTGATGACCTTGACATGCACCTGCAACCTATTCTGTTTAGCAAATCTGATGTTCCTCTTGTTGTACCTTTTCGCCGTGAAACTGAGCTTCAATGCTCTGCTTGCCCGATCTGAATCACAATCCTTTTTCGACTTGTGGGTTTTCACCATCAAGCCTCTCTCATTTTCGGTCTTTTTCTCAACTCACCATCGCCTTATGGTGCCCGTGAAGGTTTTCACCAATAAGACTCTCTCATTTTTTATTTCTCTCAGCTTTCGTCGCCTTGCGGTAGCCGTGAGGGTTTTTCATTGATATGGCTCTCTCATTTTTCAATTTCCTTCGTTTGGACCGGGGTGTTGCCCCTGATATGATTCACCTTTGCTCGCTTGACTTGGCATCTCTCGAAGATTGATCAGAAGGTCTTCCTTTGGACCGTAATGTGGGCTTTTGGATAGGGTTAGAAAGAAAGGGTATTAAAGGCTCAAAACAATTTAACATGGGTTCAAAATTACAGCTTCCGGAATCAAATCTCTTGCAACAACCACAACTTCTGCCCCAGTTTCTTCCTTGGGGACTTTGGACTTTTATTTCGGTGTGACTGAACCTCAGAGAGAGGCTGCCTACGTACCCTTTCGGGATCAAGTCAAACGTAGTTCAGGGCATAAAACTACGTTCGTTGTTGCGATCTTTCCTTTTCTTCCACTTTTCTTTTCTTTCCTTTCATTTCTTTTCCTTTTCTTTTCTTTTCTTTTCTTTTGCTTTTCTCTCTTTTTTTTCTGTTTTTATTCTCTATTCTTTTTCTTTGTTTTTTTTCTTTTCCCTTTTTTTTCCTTTTCTCTTCCTGTCTATTCTTTTTTTCTTTTCTTTTCTTTTCTTTTCTTTTTCCTTTTTCACTGTTTTTCTCTTGTTTCTCCATTTTCTTTCCCCGCTCGGGCTTACGAGTTTTATTATTGATTCCGAAAGAGGGGTATGCAAGAAAATAACCGAGGCTCAAAGGGGTAACAAAGGATAAAGTGTTTGGATAGCAGAACAAAATGCCTTCGTCATTTCAATCTCCAAAACATGCCAAGTACAAACTACGCAATTAAACAAACTGAGGAAAACATAGGTAACATTTTTTGATTGCACCAGAATTACTAACCATATCCACACATTTGCCTTCTGCATTTGTCAATTACCCAGCACCATTTGGACAACAGTCTCGGTACCACGAGCGGCCCCTGTAGACTCGGGGGCAAACTTGCCTTTGGTCTCAAACCAATGTAGCATGATGCATTTCAACAGTATTTCTTTATATTCCGTCTGACCCAGTTTCACACAATTTGGGCTCGAAGAGATTTCAGAATCCCTCGACTGTCCTTACATCTTCAACATTATTTTATTGCTTCATTACTAAACTGACTTTTAAAACCAGGCTGAGAATTATGCGTGCATGTCATGTCACCAGAGCCAGCATGAAAAGAATTGCAAAAGGAGAAAGGAACCAGATAAAAATGACTAGAAATGGCGGGAAACAGAGAATTGCACTAGACTGACGGTGAAAGGGTTTAAACAACGAAACAAGCAAACTAGACTAGAGTTACAAACCCTTGAACAAACCTAAACAGCACTACACAAGCTACTACGACGAGACAAACAAGACAAAATGAAAGGATAGAAGGTTTTGAGTCACAAGACAATATCCGGATTACAACCCTGAAATAACCCGGACAACAGAAATGACAACAAAATAAACCACTAAAACTCCAAGAGATGGAGCGTCTTCCCAATTACCAAGTACGGCGTCCTATCCACTGAATTTCACACCAAGATTGCTGGAATTTTCACAAGACTTCATCACGTTGTTCTGAGCAAACTCCTTCTGGGTTTCTTCTGCCGGCTCATTCTCACATTCAATCATACCCACCATATGCGTCTCATTGTGCACATGAGATGGATCTTGGCCAGTGTTTGTTGCATCTGGATTTTGCACGACGATGTCGCCTGCATCAATAAGCTTTTGAATTGCATTCTTCAGATTCCAACATTTCTCTATGTCGTGCCCCAGGGCACCTGAGCAATATGCGCGCTT
>NW_017699542.1:0-2421 GCF_001879085.1 Nicotiana attenuata | reverse complement strand
GCTCCGGCTGTGGGTGGGCTGCAGGTACTGGGTCCTCAAGCAATAAGTCTAAAGGCAGCTGATCTGCCTTCAGTCTGTCAACATCTGCACGCAGCTCCTTCACGGACTCCTTGGAGGCCCGTGTCTTCCTTAGCTTCTTGTGCTCCCTAGCAAGCTCCTTTAGACCCTTGCTATGTGAATCCACAGCCTTTGAGAGCGCAGCCTGAGTGTCGAGGATCTTCTTCTGGTTCTCAAGTATCTCTTTGAGCGCATCCTCGATCGATTGGGGTACCTGTGGGGATGGGGGAGCGGACTGAGCCTCTACAGTGGTAGTCAAGATAGACAACTTGGATGACGCTGTGGACATCCAGTTGTTGATACTGGTAAGAACCTGGCTCAGTCGCTGGGCAGTAATGGGATGGGCCCGTGAAGATGGAATCTCCGGGCCTGCTAGGGTGGATGGACAGGAATGGCTGTGGATGTGGATGGACCGGGAGGAATATCTGTGGAGGTGGAGGTAGGTTCAGCAGGAGGCACTACCACAACTGGCTCTTCAGACTGGCTAGTTGAAGCAGTAGTTGTACCTTTGAAACTCTTGCTCTTGGGGTTATCATCCCCTTGCATGTTGTACCAGGAGAAGGGGGCCTTTGCTTTGACTCTGACGCCGTAGGGCTTCTTGTCCACCTTCAAATCCCGAAAGTACATAGTGAGGGTGCTGGGAAAACGATAGTTCCGGTCATGCTCCGCACCCACTATAGAAATGATTCTAGACATCACATTCCCCACATTGATGGGGTACCCTGCCATGATAGAAGCCACCAGCACATCCCGGGAAAGAGGAAGGGTGTTGTCATGTGTCGTGGGTTCCAACCGGCTACACACAAAAGTCTCCCATCCCCGTGCTTCAAAATTCAAAGTCCGTCTCAATATCTTGACTCCAGCAGTCAACCAGTCAGGGGTGGTACCTGGGATTGCCAGGTACTGTGCTAGCCAGGGACAAACCTCCTCGCCTATATCCAACTTCGCCATGTACAAAGTTTCATCCTCCTCATTGAAGCCAAGGTATTCGTTGAGGTATTTCCCTTCAAACAACACTATTTTATTACGAACCTTGGACACTTTGGAGCCCTTTTTTATATGGGCTACATTGCAGTAAAACTCTTTGACCATGTGTTCGTTGGTATATACACACTCCTCCATAAAATGTTCCCAACCCACTCTAGTCCTAAACTGTCTTTGCACATTGGGGGTTGTGGGGTAAAATATCTCTATCAATGAAGCTCCTCTCCGGTATCAATTCTCACCGGCCACCACTCCCTAATGGTATGCTACCTCACTCACGAACCTATCTCGCCAAACCTCCGGCTTCCTCGTTCTATCTACACCCCCAACCCTTGGTTCACCTCCTTCAGCTACCTCCTCATCTTTCTCTACTGCCTCCTCACCTCCTTCTCCACCCTCTCCAGATAAAGAAGCCGTGGGAGAGGTGGAGTATTCCCCACTACCTGCTGCTGAGCCCTCAGACGACTCAGAAATCACATTTGTTGGTGCTTGGGCGGTGGATGATGGTGGAGGAGTGTCTCGGAGCCTGAATCTCTCCGGCCAGTCTTCAACATATTCTGGCACGGAGTCTGAAGAAATGTCCCTTGACGGTTGATACTCACTCCCCGAGGAATGGGAGGCAGCTCTATCAGCAGCTTTTATTAGTTTTCTGGTCCTTTTAATGTTTTCCCGAGCTTGGGGAGTGAGTTTTATCATCTTCTTCTTCCCTCCCCGGGAGGATTCTCCTCTGCCCGATTGTTTACCCCTTTGTCTCACCATTGTCTGCAATCACAGTTCAAACAACTTGTTAGTATCACTGTAATCAGTTAAGAATAAAGTAGCAGAAGCAGAACAAGAATTGTTGTAGACATGTTGCAGAAGTACCCAGTGCGGACCGCACAAAATCAACTGCGTCCGCACTGGGGTCTCGCGGACCGCACAAAACCTACCGCGGTCCGCACAGGAGTGGGGTTCAGAAACACAGCCTCTGAATCTTGGCAGTGCGGTCCGCACAAAATGGACCGCGACCGCACTGCCCAAAGTTCACCTTCTCAGATTCCATCAGTGCGGTCCGCACAAAATGGTAGTGCGGACCACACAAGGGCACCGCAGACCGCACAGAATTGACCGCGGTCCGCACCGAGTGCCCAGTTTTGGCACCAAACTAGGGTTCGTGAAATTTTGCTTTTAAGTCCAATTTTCCACCTAATTAGAGGCCCTAAATGATTACCCAGTCCATTACACTAACTAAGTCCTCATGAATCAGAGTTAAAACCAATCTAACCTAGCAATTGAATTAATTACGGGAGGAAGAAGAACAGAAGTTAAGAAAAAAACAAAAATTAACAAAATTAAACAAGTACAATGAAGATTATGGTACCAGATAATGAGATGAAGTGA
>NW_017699541.1:0-2421 GCF_001879085.1 Nicotiana attenuata | reverse complement strand
TTCTCTCGATTCCTTATTTTCTCTTTCTGCGTTTCTTTCTCTCTTGTTTTTCTTTTATTTCCTTCCCTCGTATTTTATTTTTAGGGGATACGGTCGAATCCTACGGAGATTGCCTACGTATCATGACCTCGCATGAATCAGACCAAGCGTAGTTCTTGCAAATAAATGCAAACCTAGATGCAAGAAATAAAGAAACAATTTGTTTTGGGAATTTTCAAATTTCTATAATAACAATAGCAATTACAAAGCTACCAGTACTATTTGTTTTCTTTTACTTGGAAATAGAAAGTACAAAACCAGACACGAAAACTACATACTCAAGAGTACATCAAGGCTTCAAATCCTGGGCCCCGCGGGGCATCACTCGGCATCGCCGCGGGCCTGCGTGCAAGACCCTTTTGCAACTGATCTAGATCGTTCATAACCTGGCGAACAAATATCATCACGGAGGCAAAGAATGTGGTATGACCCATCCGTTCACCGGCTTGGCACTTCATGACAATGTAGTTGGCAATGTTTCTGATTCTTTCCCTGATTTGACCTTTCTCTTGGAGTAGCCGGCTTATCTGTTGAGTGCGAGCCTCTAGTACCTGTGAATCCTGGAAGTGAAGGTCTTGTAACAATTTTACTTCCTTCTCCATATCGGCGATTAATTCATAACATTTTTCCCTCTCAGCCTGTAGCTCTTTCTCCCGACGGGCTGCCTTTTCTTCAAGAATGTTCATTTTCCTTTTCATGTTAGCGATGGTTCCCTCATAGTTTTTCTTCATTTGCTGTACAAACTGGGCCCTTTCCTCGGCCTTCTTGGCCCATTGAGCCCGAAGTTTTGCCATGCTTCCCTCGGCTTTTTCCAATTCTTCCTGACAGTCCCGGACTTGTTTCTTCAACCCTCTTATCAATCTCTCGTCGGATAGACTTCTTTCTCGATTCCTTGCATCTAATTTCAGTTGTTGAATTTGGGCCTTGAGAGCTTCATTCTCCTGGGCCAATTGCTTTTTATCACCTTCGTCGGCTGCGGCTTGCAAGCTGTTTTCGAACCGAAGCTCCTGAACCTGTTTTTCCAATGCTCCAATTCGAGCTCTGTACTCCTTTTCTTTAGCCAACCAATCCCACTGTACCTGAGCCTCGCTTGTTAATTGTTGCACATGTGGCCTTTTGGCAGGTCTCTCGGGGATTTGAAACCTTTTACCGAACCAAACCGAGTATTTGGGATCTACCTCACCTCTAGCCCGGTCCTGTACTATAGTTTTGGGCTCAAGGTACCTGCACTCATTCCATATCTTTCGGATTCGGCCTTCAGGGAATGCAGCCTTTGGGCCCAACTCAATGACTTGCCCACTCAGGTCTTCATCGTTGTGCACCGTCTGGAATCTTCCAAATTGTCGCAAAACGCGGTAAGGAGCATAAGGCTGAATGCTTCGAATACCCATCAAAAGAATATAGGGGACCTCTGCTGATGTATATACAGCTTCAGTAGGAGGAAGCCATCCATAAGCCCATTCCACTTTATCTGCAGTGAGGGATCTTAAACATGACGACCAGGCCTCAGTACCCTCCGGGAACTCAATACCTGTAACTCGGGTCTCGCACTCTGCAATACAACTCAACCCGGTTAAGCCGTAGTTCATATATCCTGTGCGGTGACAAAGATGCTCCTGTATCCACAACTGTAAAAGCAAATTGCAACCTTGAAAGAATTTCTCCCCCTCTCGACATTTGGTCAGAGCTCGGTATATTTCTGCTGCAATCAGGGGAACCACTGTGCTAGTAGGTTTCTTTATGGCAACCTCTAGCATGCCTACTAGACCAAGGTCTATGTGACCGTCTTTCCTGGGACAAACTAACACTCCCAAAAAGGCCACCATGAAGGCTAATCCGCGTCGGGCCTCCCATTTGTCTTTGTTTCCAGCATGTGTCAACCCTGTATTGGGTTCCTCAAAGCCTTTGGGGTTACCATACCGGTGATACAGGAAGTGTAGTGTACAGCACCCTTCTACCAAATGTGGGTCTTGAATATCCCGGCTGATGTTCAACAAATCTAAGAACCTGTGAAGAGTTACCGGCCGTGGAGCCAAAGGGTATCTACCACGGAGGTTCCCATTTAGACCTGCGTATCCGGCGATCTCTTCTAATGTAGGTGTGAGCTCGAAATCTGAAAACCGAAACACATTACGGGTCGGGTCCCAAAATGGTATTAGTGCCTCGATGACATCTGTTCTTGGCTTGATTTTTAACAAGTCTACGAGACCGCCCAAGCTTTTGATCACAGTATCTCTGCTTCCTTTTCCCAAGTCATGCCACCACATATGGAGTTTCAAAGGGATCTCGCTCAGGACTGAGAAGGTTTCGATGTCACTTGAATTCATCCTGCATATTTATTTTAGGGGAATTTAATGACTTATTTTGAAAAATGGCTATTTA
>NW_017699540.1:0-2422 GCF_001879085.1 Nicotiana attenuata | reverse complement strand
CGAATAATTTTCACATTTTTAGAACTCTCGTACTCTGACGAGTCTAACCATATAAAAATCTCCCAAATCGCAGGTCAAATGCCCACTCAAAACTCAATAGTTTAGGTGATGAAGTTTTACCCCAAATTATCCAATT
Organism: Nicotiana attenuata; assembly: GCF_001879085.1. NCBI lineage: Eukaryota > Viridiplantae > Streptophyta > Magnoliopsida > Solanales > Solanaceae > Nicotiana > Nicotiana attenuata. Next base: position 2,286 of record NW_017699540.1, on the reverse strand, counting down.
TTTGATCCTAAATTCGAATTCCGATGACGTATTTAACTATATAATGATGAAATATAACAAGAAGGGACCAAAGAAACATTACCCAGTGATCTTCATATCAAAACCCACTCAAAATCGCCTTAAACCGAGCTCTCAATTGATTTTGCAAACTTATGAAATTAAACCCTCGACATTTCTATTTCTGCCCAGGGATTTCCGCTTCTGCGGAGAAGTGACCGCTTCTGCGGTCCCGCTTTTGCGGAACACTGGCCGCTTCTGCGGCTTCCTTTAAAATCCCAGCTTCCGCTTCTGCGGCTCCCATCTCGCAGAAGCGGATCCGCTTCTGCGGAATTCCTACCGCTTCTGCGGTTTCCTGGAAGGTGACCAAAAATCGCTTCTGCGAAGCCAAGGCCACTTTTGCGGCTCCGCTTCTGCGGTTCCCAAGCCGCAGAAGCGAAAAGATACCGGAAGCAGCAGAACTGCTACCTCTTGACCTCCAAACTTCTTCCGTTAACCACCCGAAATCATCCCGAGGCCCCCGGGACCTCAACCAAAAGCACCAATACCACCTAATACCTTATTCAAACTTGTACCAATCTTAAAAACACCTAAAACAACACCGGAAACCCGATTAAATCAAGGATTCAAGCCTAGGAACTTCAATTTCCAACAAAACATGCTTTCGATCAAAAACCTACCCGAACCTCGTCTGAATGACCTGAAATTTTGCACACACATCCCAAATGACATCACGGAACTGCTGTAACTTCCGGAATTCCAATCCGACCCTCGGATCAAAAACTCACTATTGGACCGGAAACTTTAAAAATTCAAACTTCGGCATTTCAAGCCTAAATAAGCTACGGACTTCCAAAATACATTCCGAACACGCTCCCAACCCCGAAATCACCCAACGAAGCTAACAGAACCATCGGATTTCCATTCCGAGGTTGTCTTCACACTGTTCCGACTACGGACCATTTTTCAACACTTAAGCTCTCATTTAGGGACTAAGTGTCCCAAAGCTCTCCAATACTTAACACCGAACATCCCGGCATACCAAAATAGCAGAAATGAACTAAGGGGAAGCAGTTAATGGGGGATCAGGGCGTAAATTCCAAAAACGACCGGCCGGATCGTTACATCCTCCTACACTTAAACATTCGTTCGTCCTCGAACGAGCATAGAGAACATACCTAAGGTAGAGAAAAGATGAGGGTACTGGCTGCGCATATCCTGCTCGGTCTCCCAAGTCGCCTCCTCGGCCGGCTGACCCCGCCACTGAACCATCACTGAAGCGATGTTCTTTGACCTCAACTTCCTGATTTGACTGTCCAAAATAGCCACTGGCTCCTCAACATAGGATAGATCCTTGTCCAGCCGGACTGAACTGAAATCCAACACATGCGACGGATCCCCGTGATATCTCCAGATCATCGAAACATGAAATACCGGATGAAATCCGGCCAAACTGGGAGGTAAGGCAAGCTCATAGGCAACCTCCCCAACTCGCCTCAAGATCTCAAAAGGGCCAATAAACCTCGGACTCAACTTTTCTTTCTTCCCAAACCGCATGACGCCTTTCATAGGCGAGACCCGAAGCAGAACCCGCTCACCAACCATATATTAAACATCACGAACCTTCTTGTCCGCGTAACTCTTCTGCCTGGACTGGGCTGTACGGAGTCTATCCTGAATCACCTTAACCTTCTCCAATGCATCCTGAACCATCTCTGTGCCCAATAGCCTGGCCTCGCCCGCCTCAAACCAAACCACCGGAGATCTGCACCTCCTACCATATAAAGCCTCATACGGCGCCATCTGAATGCTGGACTGATAGCTGTTATTGTAAGCAAACTCTGCCAGTGGCAAGAAATGATCCCAAGACCCTCCGAACTCAATCACACACGCACGGAGCATATCCTCAAGAGTCTGAATAGTGCGCTCGGACTGTCCGTCCGTCTGGAGGTGAAATGCTGTGCTCAACTCCACCCGAGTGCCTAACTCCTGCTGCACGGCTCTCCAGAACCGCGATGTAAACTGAGTACCTCTGTCTGAAATGATAGAAACTAGAATACCATGCAAACGGACGATCTCCCTGATATAAATCTCCGCCATCCGATGAATAAGTGGTACACACAGGAATGAAATGAGCGGACTTGGTCAGCCGATCCACAATACCCCAAATGGAATCAAACTTCTTCAAGGTCCGTGGAAGTCCAGATATAAAATCCATGGTGATGCGCTCCCATTTCCACTCCGGAATCTCTATCTGTTGGAGCAACCCAGCCGGGCGCTGGTGCTCAT
>NW_017699539.1:0-2422 GCF_001879085.1 Nicotiana attenuata | reverse complement strand
CTACTGACCTTATAAAAGGACAATGCGGACGTTGCAAATATAACCCGACGTATTACGCTCAGGGTCGAATCCACAGAGAGTTAACCTATCAATCACTATCTTTAGACCCACTAAACTCTTCAGAACTAGTTTCCCAGATGTTTGAATCACAGTTGAAGGTTGCTTTACTAACTACGATTGCAAGTAACTTGAACAGCTGAAAATTAAAATGCTAAGGTTGTAAACAATGATGAGAAGAAGCTAAGGCAATGATTTCCCCTATTGAAAGAATCCCTTCCGTTTATGCTCACACAAATTTACCAACACATCTCTATCAATCATGAACGCTCATCTTACCGTAAATCTCTCCCGAGTAATCACAGTAATATACTAATTGCACTCTCCCGAGATACACTAGCTTACTTTATTTAGCACAATTCACTTTAGATTTCACCCAAGGCTTCGTTATCCCTAATCCCGCCTTTACACCCGCAATTATAGATTCCTCTTATACTTTGGGAGTGGTGTTGTTCAACAATAACCTAAATATGCACTCTTTTCCAAGTTATGCACACTAAATAGGCACAGCTAATTGAGGATCCTGTCAATTAACTACAACATGCACAAAGTTGAACAAATAGAGATTGAAACTAGCAATTTGTATTCACATAAACAAGATATTCATCCCGCAATAGGTTCCATCAAAGCCTTAGATAAAGAATTTAGCTACTCATGGATATGGGAAAACAAACTAAGATAGAATTCCTCATAACTAGCAATAAAAATCAAAGAAAAGAAGAAAGATGTTTTGGGTGATCTCTCACAATTGTTCTCCTTGCCAAGATACTCTAAAATTCAATACATGCCTCTCTTGGGCGAAGTCTTGTATTTAAATTAGGGTTTAGGTCTAAAAATCCCGTGTTTTACACTTTAGTCCCTGAAGTTTTCTGCTTCCGCCGCGGTTCTACCGCGGTCGCGGTCAAATCGCTGCCATATGCCTTCTCTGAATCTGAAGTTATCCGCAACTATCTTCCACCGCGGTTCTACCGCGGTCGCGGTGGAACCGCGGTCAACCCAGTCCTCTGAATCTCCAGGCCTGTTTTGCGTGGTTTCGTTGGGGAATTTCACAGTTGGCCTCTTTTTCTTCATTTTTGACTCCAAATATACTCCCTAGCCTCCCCTGATCATATATCACCTGCAAATCATGAAAAAGCACCAATAAGAGCATTTTGTTTTCACTTTTATCATCAAAACTATACACGAAGGTGGTTATTTAAGGCGTGATTATAGTTAAATTCACCTATTATCAACACCCCACACTTAAACCTTTGCTCGTCCTCGAGCAAGCTAAACCACACTTCTAGGCCTAACCGTTTGATACATTACCCCAATTTATGCCACACTCACCATTACGAAGGACCAACCTAAGCAATGCAACAATCATACCTCAGATGCAGACTCTCATGCCGTGACACACTCGTGCTCACTCTAGTTACTCTAACAGAAGTGAAGATTTACTTTTTCTTCCTGAGTCACATGCCCTCACCTCACAAGTCTAAGAGAAGTTCCCCACACATAAAATTCAAATAATAAGGAACCAAGGATAGAAAGAATTCACTCACTCTCAGCAAAGAGCATTCATATGCTACACAGACACACCATAAGCTTGCCCCTAGTGTAATACTCTACTAATCGAGCTGTTCAGTCAAAGATCAAGAGGTCTTCATTTGGTTGTAATGTAGGCTAAGGGACGGGTAGGATATATTTGGATATAGTGACTAACCTCCCTAAGCACTTTTAATACACACTTCCTTTTATTTCAATTTCCATGCTCAATCCAATCGTTCTTCCACATTTTTGTTTCACGTGTGACCCCTACTTTTCTTTAGATGCAACTGGCTTCTTTCTTCTTCTTTTTTTTTCAATGCCTGTGCACCAATCAAACACTTCGTTCTTGATTCCCCTTTTTTCGCTAACTCCCTACTACCCCACACTTTGACTTTTGTATGTTCTTTAGTGATTCAAGCGCTTCTAGGAGGTATAGGTTCAAACAATCAAGCTATTCAACACAGAGATTTAGGTCATTATAGGGTTATCAAAGAACATGCTTCAGGCTCAAAGGGGTTAACTATGGCAATATATACCGGTGGATTCACAATTATATAGGGTTGCACAAAGAAATGCCTCAATCATCTCTAAAACCAAACAACTTCTATTTCGCTTTGCAAACACACAGGGCAAGTTCTAGGTATCGCATGCAAGCACAGAATGCAAGTAATATCTCCCACTCACTTAGCATGCAACTCATTCCGAATCAGTTCATCAACACACTCATACGAGCATTCAAGCAAGACAAGATGTGCAACATTAAGGCATGGATTTACGAGTCCACAAGCGAGCCTAGACGTCACACTCTCAAGTCCTTTTAGTACTTTGCAAAGTC
>NW_017699538.1:0-2422 GCF_001879085.1 Nicotiana attenuata | reverse complement strand
TAATCCAATCATGGTCTTTGGGAGTCGATGCTTTCGGGTCTAGAAACCCGAGTTCTGGCAGTTCCGGTGTTATGATTACCTCAGAACCTTTAATGGGAGGTTCAAACTACTTAGATTGGGCTTCATCTGTCGAGTTGTGGTGTAAAGGTCAAGGAGTTCAAGATCATTTAACAAAAAAGGCTAGCGAAGGTGATGAAAAGGCCAAAACACAGTGGGAGAAGGTCGATGCTCAGTTATGTAGTATCCTGTGGCGATCTATTGATTTCAAGTTGATGCCCTTGTTCCGTCCATTCCAGACATGTTATTTAGTTTGGGAAAAGGCTCGTAATCTATACACTAATGACATATCTCGTTTCTATGATGTAATATCGCGAATGACAAGCTTGAAGAAACAGGAATTAGATATGTCTACTTACTTGGGACAAGTTCAGGCAGTCATGGAAGAATTTGAGACGTTGATGCCAGTTTCTGCTAGTATTGAAAAACAACAAGAGCAACGACAGAAGATGTTTCTAATTCTTACACTCGCTGGACTCCCTAATGACCTTGATTCAGTACGTGACCAGATTTTGGCTAGTCCAACCGTCCCCACAGTTGATGAATTATTCTCTCGATTACTTCGCCTTGCTGCAGCACCTAGTCACCCAGTGAGCTCCTCACAGACACTTGACTCCTCTGTCCTCGTATCCCAATCAGTGGACAATCGGGCATCTCATACTATGGAGAATAGACGAGGAGGAGGTCGTTTTGGAAGATCTAGACCCAAGTGCTCTTATTGTCATAAACTTGGACACACTCGTGATGTATGCTATTCTTTACATGGCCGCCCAACCAAAAATGCTTATGTTGCTCAGACTGAGACTACAGGTAACCAGGGATTTTCTTTATCTGAAGGGGAGTATAATGAGTTCCTTCAGTATCGAGCAAGTAAGCAGACATCTCCACAAGTAGCTTCTGTTGCTCAGACTAATACTTCTGTTGCTGGTAATTCTTTTGCTTGTGTTTCCCAGTCTAGTCCTCCTGGACAATGGGTTGTGGACTCAGCCGCTTCTGATCATATCTCTGGTAATAAATCACTTTTGTCAAATATTGCGTATTCACAGTCTCTTCCCACTGTTACTTTAGCCAATGGGTCTCAAACCAAAGCAAAAGGAGTTGGACAAGCGAATCCCCTACCCTCTGTCACTCTAGATTCCGTTCTCTATGTCCCTGGCTGTCCTTTTAATCTTGCATCTGTTAGTCGTTTGACTCGTGCCCTCCATTGTGGTATATATTTTATTGATGATTCTTTTATTATGCAGGACCGCAGTACAGGGCAGACGATTGGAACAGGACTTGAATCAGAAGGGCTTTACTACCTTAACTCCCTAAAATCCTCCAAGGCATGTCTAGTTACAGATCCTCCGGACCTAATTCACAAACGTTTAGGACATCCAAGCTTATCCAATCTTCAGAAGATGGTGCCTGGTTTGTCTAGTTTATCCACATTAGAGTGTGAGTCATGTCAGCTCGGGAAACATACCCGAGCCTCCTATCCTCGTAGTATTGAGAGTCACGCAAAGTCTATTTTTTCTTTAGTTCACTCTGATATATGGGGTCCTAGTAGAGTCAGTTCAACCTTGGGATTTCGTTATTTTGTTAGTTTTATTGATGATCATTCAAGATGTACTTGGATTTTCTTAATGAAAGATCGTTCTGAGTTGTTTCCTATATTCCAGAATTTTTGTGCTGAAATTAGAAATCAATTTGGTGTTTCCATTCACTTTTTGCAGTGATAATGCCTTAGAATATTGATCCTCTCAATTTCAGCAGTTTATGACTTCTCAAGGAATTATTCATCAGACCTCTTGTCCTTATACCCCTCAGCAAAATGGGGTTGCAGAGAGAAAGAATAGGCACATCATTGAGACTGCTCGCACACTTCTCATTGAATCTCATGTTCCGCTGCGTTTTTGGGGCGATGCAGTTCTCACAGCTTGTTATTTAGTTAATCGGATGCCTTCCTCTCCCATCCAGAATCAGATACCGTATGCAGTATTGTGTCCCCAATCACCCGTATACTCTGTTCCCCCTCGTGTTTTTGGGAGCACTTGTGTCGTTCATAACCTAGCCCCTGGGAAAGATAAGTTAGCTCCTCGTGCTCTCAAGTGTCTTCCTTGGTTATTCTCGTGTTCAGAAGGGATATCGTTGTTACTCACTTGATCTTCGTAGGTACTTTATGTCCTCTGACGTCACATTTTTTGAGTCTAAACCTTTCTTTTCTGACCTTTCTGACCCCCTTGATATATCTGAGGTCTTACCTATACCGACCTTTAAGGAGTCTACTATAGCACCTCCTTCACCTTCCGCCACAGAAGTCTTACCCGAGTCTCCTATAGCTCCTCCTTCACCTTCCGCTATAGAAGTCTTATCCATTCCAACC
>NW_017699537.1:0-2422 GCF_001879085.1 Nicotiana attenuata | reverse complement strand
ACGTCTCCTGTGAGTAAAACCAAGGACATTTGACTAGCAAATTCATCAGACTAGGTCTTCTATCTTAGGAGAAAGATTCATCAGACTAAGATTTTAGATCCTAGGAGAAAGTTTATCAGACTAGGTTACTAATTTTGTTATCTTAGGAGAAAGATTCATCATACTAAGACATTTATCCTAGGAGAAGATTCATCAGACTAGTTGTCTATCCTAGAGACAATTCATCAGACCAAGATTTAGATCCTAGGAGAAAGTTCATCAGACTAGGTTTTCTATCTTAGGAGAAAGATTCATCAAACTAAGATTTTGATCCTAGGAGAAAATTCATCAGACTAGGTTGTCTATCTTAGGAGAACAATTCATCAGACTAAGATTTTCTACCTTAGGAGAAAGATTCATCAGACTAAGATTTAGATCCTAGGAGAAAATTCATCAGACTAGGTTGTCTATCTTAGGAGAACAATTCATCAGACTAAGATTTTGATCCTAGGAGAAAGTTCATCATACTAGGATAAAATGTGAAAAGCAATGGCAGCATTTTGTGCATGCTAACAAGCCAGGCAAGGGCGAAGATTTGAGAAACTTCCCTTTTGTCGGTTCTCCTCTTCTTCCTTTTCTTTTCTTTCTTTTTATTCTTATTGTTGAACCAACTTTCTTGCACTGCTTTGTTCCTGTTCCAAACAAAGAAAACTTGTGAGTTTAAAATGTGGTGGTTAGTTTGTGACCTTGAACTTTGGAGGCGGCTGCTTCCTCATTTGCCAAGATGACTGATTTCCACCCAAAGACCTTGCTTGTTCCTGATATCCTCTACTTGTTGCATTTCATGAACTGGCATTCCCCCAATCCTTATGTCTCATATGAATCCCAAGCACGTCTATTGCTCCCACTTCGTGTACATGATGTTCTTTTTTGACTTAATCACTGGCCTCGGCCTTGAAGTTGTATTGTTCCTTCACTTGCCTTGATAACTGATTCTCACTCGGAGACCTTGCTAACCACTTCCCTTAATGCAGAAAATACCTCTGATCCGTTCACCAAGCACCCTCCATCTGATATGTACCAAACCTTTCATGTTTCAATGAAAATACCTTTGATCCATTCACCCCAACCCCTTCATTTGTTGCGTTGTTCATGAATTGAAAAATACCAAGCCCGTGCATTTCACAAGGATCCCGAAGCATGTAGATTGTTGCCAACTCAGTGTGCCTGCTATTTTTCCTGACTTATGACGATTTGATATGCTGGCCAGATACCGTTTTGTTCAATTGGAAAGCTGGTGGCAGATTTTGAAGTCATTTCTCACTTGTTATGACCAAACAGACTCAGGAAGAGGGAGTAAATAAGACAAAAGGAATAGAGTAAAGGATAATGGAAAGACAACTACAACGTAGAAGCCTATCGGATGTGGACACCGACTCTGATGACCTTGACATGCACCTGCAGCCTATTCTGTTAAGCAAATCTGATGTTCAGCTCTTGCTGTACCTTTTCACCGTGAAACTGGGCTTCAATGCTCTGCTTATCCGATTTGAATCACAATACTTTTTCGACTTGTGGTGCCCGTAGGTTTTCACCATCAAGCCTCTCTCATTTTGGTCTTTTTTCTCAACTCACCATCGCCTTATGGTGCCCGTGAAGGTTTTCACCAATAAGACTCTCTCATTTTTGATTTCTCACAGCTTTCATCGCCTTGGGATACCCGTGAGGGTTCTCATCAACAAGACTCCCTCATTCTTAATTTCCTTCGCTTGGACCGGAGTGTTTCCCCTGATATGATTCACCTCTGCTCGCTTGACTTGGCATCTCTCGAAGATTGATCAGAAGGTCTTTCTTTGGACCGTAATGTGGGCTTTTGGATAGGATTAGAAAGAAAGGATACAAAAGGCTCAAAACAATTTCATCATGGGTTCAAAATTACAGCTTTCGGAATCAGATTTCCCACAACAACCACAACTTCTGCCCCAGTTCCTTTCTTGGGGACTTTTGGATTTTTATTTCGGTGTGACTGAACCTCAGAGAGAGGCTGCCTACGTACCCTTTCGGGATCAAGTCAAACGTAGTTCAGGTCATAAAATTACTTCGTTGTTGCGATCTTTCCTTTTCTTCCACTTTTCTTTTCTTTCTTTTCATTTCTTTTCTTTTCCTTCTCTTTTCTGTTCTTTTCTCTTTCTTTTCTCTTCTTTTTTCTTTTCTTTTCTTTTCTCTTATTTTCTTTTCTTTTCTTTTTCTCTTCTTTTCTCTTTTCTTTTCTTTTCATTTCTCTTTTTTCTTTTTTTTTTCTCTGTTTTCTCTTGTTTCTCCTACTTACTATTTCCCCCGTTCGGGCTTACGAGTTTTATTATTGATTTCGAAAGAGGGGTATGCAAGAAAATAACCGAGGCTCAAAGGGGTAACAAAGGATAAAGTGTTTGGATAGCAGAAC
>NW_017699536.1:0-2423 GCF_001879085.1 Nicotiana attenuata | reverse complement strand
AAGGAGACACAGTGTATGGCCCATACACATGAGATGCACGTGAAGAAGATAAGTCCTTGAGATCAAGCAGCAATATCTTGAACAATATCTTCTGAATTGATCGAAAAGATTGCATATAGGATAAGGAGTTGAAGTCTCCTTATGAAAAGAGAATTATATCCGGATCAAGGATATGGATTAGGAGTTAGAGTTGTTCTTGGACTCGAATTGTCAAAGGATCCACAATTCGAGTTCTTATCAAACTCTGATTACTAACTTTATAAATATAACGATTGTTCTCTTTTACAGGTGATTGCACATAAGCAGAAGTTAAGTATATTTGAGAGCAAAAGATCAAGTCTGATTTGCAAGCAACATATGCGAGATACAAGTGTGCACGTCTGAAGCTACATGAACTAAGATAGAAGAACCAGTTTCATCATTGTGTTTATTCTAAGTCTAGTTCAATTGTAGTAGGTTTTCATATTGTACCTTTCAGCTTTCATAGAAGCAATTGTAATAGGTATATTGAGTATTCAAGTTAGAGTTAACTTGAAAGTGTCGCAACAGTCGAGGCTGTGTGCTACACTGGAATTAGAGTTAATCCTTAGGTTTACAAAGAGTTTTGTAAATGCAGTTTTTGGCTCAGTGATTTTAGTGGAGTTTGGGAAAATCCTACTGAGTAGTAGGTCGTGATTTTTTCACCTTTTGAGCCAGGTGTTTTCCACGTAAAAATCTCTGTGCACTATACTTTCAGCATTTATTATTTCGCAAAGTGCTGTAGTTAGATCACTTAGAAGAACCAGGTTCTTCTAACGCGAAAATTAGGTACCACACAAATCACCCCCCCTCTTGTGTGGTATTGACGTGTAGAACATCAATTGGTATCAGAGCGGGTTATCCTTGAAGAGGTTAACACCTTAGGAAAAGATCAACATGAGTGCACCACCTGGGAACTGGGAAGGGCAATCCACTGCCAGGCCTCCTCTCTTCAATGGTCTCTACTACTCCTGGTGGAAAAACAGAATGAGGGACCATATAATGGGCGAAGACTATGAACTTTGGGATATCATCACTGATGGTCCTTTATCCACAACCAAGAAGAATGCTGAAGGAGTGGATGTTCCAAAGACAAGAGTAGATTGTACTGCTGAAGATCTAAGGAAATGGGAGAAAAATGCAAAAGCCAAGAAATGGTTAGTGTGTGGACTTGGTCCTGATGAGTACAGCAGGATTCAAGGCTGTACTACTGCCAAGGAGATCTGGGACACTTTACAAGTGGCTCATGAAGGAACACCTAAGGTGAAGAGGTCAAGAGGAACACTGTTGTATTCTCAATATGAGAATTTTACTATGAAGGATGGAGAAACTATCCAAGAAATGTATACCAGGTTCACTACACTGACAAATGAACTTGAGTCTCTTGGAAGGATTATCCTGGAAGAAGACAAGGTGGAGAAGATTCTAACTAGAGTTTTGCCAATCTCCTGGGAAAGCAAAATCACTGCCATTCAGGAATCCAAGAACATTGCTACTTTGAAGTTGGATGAACTGATTGGAAATCTCACTGCCTATGAATTGAGAAGGCAAACAATGAAGATGGATGCTCCAAAGAAAGAAAGAAGTCTGGCTCTCAGAATTTCAGAAGGATCAGATCTTGAAGATGATGAAATGGCTATGATAACCAGAGATTTCAAGAAATATCTTATGAGAGGAAAGGGTGCTTCAAAAGGAACAACATTCATCAAACCTAGGGCTCCTGAGAAACAAACCAATGAGTGGTGTTACAAGTGTGGGAAGACTGATCACCACATCAGAAACTGCCCTCAATGGGAGATTGAATGGAAGAAAGAAAGAGCTGAAAGAAGAAACAGGAAGAAGGAACAGGTTCAACCAAAAAGAAACAAAGGTTCAACTAAGGCTATGGTTGCTGCTTAGGGAGAAACATCATATCAGGACTCTAAAGATGAAGCTAAGGAGGATCAAGCTCTAATGGCCATCGGAGAATCAGAAGATGAACAGGAGGACCAAGTGAAGGGAAGTAGCCAAATATCGTACATGGATAGTGGCTGCTCAAAACATATGACTGGTAACAAGAACCAGTTCCTTTCACTTGAGAACCTAAAAGGAGGTAATGTATCCTTTGGAAATGGAAAGAAAGGTGAGATCATTGGTGTTGGAAAGGTAGGAAAGACATACTCTCATTCCATTGAGAATGTCTATTTGATATATGGCTTAAAATATAGCCTGATAAGTGAGTCACAACTGTGTGACAGAGGTAACCTTGTGGCTTTCACTTCCACAAAATGTTTTGTGATTAGCCTTACTACTGACAAGATTGTTTTGCAGGGAAGGAGAGTTAACAATATTTACATTGTAGATCTGTCAACTCTCTCTGAAAATGAACTAACTTGCTTGACTGTGTTAATTAATGATCCCCTCCT
>NW_017699535.1:0-2423 GCF_001879085.1 Nicotiana attenuata | reverse complement strand
CACTAGAAATTCGTAGTGCCCATATCTCGTCCTGAAAGCCGTTTTCATAATGTCTGAATCCCTAATCTTCAGCTGGTGATAGCCCGATCGAAGGTCAACCTTAGAGAATACCCTTGCTCCCTGAAGCTGATCAAACTAATCCTCAATACGAGGTAGTGGGTACTTGTTCTTCACTGTCACCTTGTTCAGCTGTCTGTAATCAATGCACATTCTCATTGTGCCATCCTTCTTCTTTACAAATAACACTGGTGCACCCCAAGGTGACACGCTCGGGCGAATGAACCCCTTATCTAGGAGTTCCTGAAGCTGTTCCTTCAACTCTTTTAACTCCGCTGGTGCCATACGATAGGGAGGGATAGAGATGGGCTGAGTGCCCGGCACCAGATCAATGCCGAAATCAATGTCCCTGTCCGGCGGCATGCCCGGCAGGTCCGCTGGAAACACATCAGGGAAATCCCTCACAACGGGAACCGAATCAAGACTAGGAGTCTCAGCTCCAACATCTCTAACGAAAGCCAAGTACGACAAACAACCCTTCCCAACCATCCGTTGGGCTTTTAGGAAGGAAATCACCCTGTCGGGTACATAGTCAGTCACGCCACGCCACTCGATCCTCGGAATACCCGGAATAGCCAACGTAACTGTCTTGGCATGACAGTCCAGAATAGCATGGTACGGAGATAACCAATCCATACCCAGAATCACGTCGAAATCCACCATGCCCAATAATAACAAGTCAACTCGGGTCTCCAGACCCCCAATAGTAACAAGACAGGATCGATATACGTGATCCACAATAACAGTATCACCCACCGGGGTAGATACATGCACAGGCAAGGCAAGACAACCATGGGTCGTACCCAAATGATGAGCAAAGTATGAAGATACATAGGAGTAGGTAGATCCGGGATCAAATAAGACAGAGGCATCCCTGTGGCAGACTGAGATAATACCTGTGATGACTGCATCTGATGCACTGGCTCTCTCCTATCTGGAAGAGCATAGAATCGAGCCTGACCACCGCCAGTACGGTCCTCACCCCTGGGGTGACCTCTGGCTACCTGACCTCCACTCCTAGCTGTCTGAGTGGGTGCTGAAGAAACAGGAGCAGAAGATGAGGGCTGATCCCTCTGCTGAGACTGTCTACTACGGAACCGAGGACACTGTCTCCTCATATGACCCAACTCACCGCACTCGTAGCAACGACCTGGAGCTGGAGAAAGGGACTGATGGGAACCCCTCGCTGCAGATGAACCCTGGGCTGAAGAAGCAGGAGCAGAGCTCTGAGCTGGAAGGGCACTCAGTGCAGGCTGGCTCTGCTGATGACCCTGACGAAGCCCTACTGGACTCTGAACGACCTGACTGAGGAGGTCTGAAGGAACGACCTCTGCTGCGCTGGAACTGGCCCCTAGACGGAGCACCACTGAAACTACCTGAACCTCGAGGCCTCTTAGCCTCTCTCTCCTCACGCTCCCGACGACGATCTGTCTCAATCTGACGAGCCGCATAAACTACCTCCTCAAATGTAACTGCTGTAGCCCTTTCTCTAGTCATTAATATGCGGATCGGATAGTTGAGGCCATCCATAAACCTTCTGATCCTCTCGCGATCTGTCGGGATCATCCACGTAGCATGCCGAGCTAGCTGTGTAAACCTCAACTCATACTGAGTCACTGTCATATCTCCCTGAGTCAACCACTCGAACTGACGACGCAGCTCTTCCCTGTGAGACTGGGGTACATATTTTTCCAAGAATACCGTAGAGAACTGCTGCCACGTGAGGGGCGCTGCTCCAATAGGCCTACGCCTCTTGAACTCCTCCCACCAATTAAATGCAGGCCCTGTGAACTGGAAGGTAGTAAAAGCCACTCCACTAGACTCCAGAATACCCGCAGTACGAAGCATACGCTGGCACTTATCCAGAAAACCCTGGGCATCCTCGCCCTCAACACCACTGAAAGTCGGAGGCTGAAGCCTACCAAACCTCTCCAACCGACGCTGCTCGTCATCTGGCATAGCTGGAACCACATGAGCTGGAGCTGGTGCGATTGGCGCAACTGGAACAACTGCTGCAACTGGTGCCGCTGGCTCAACTGGCTGAGCTGGAGCTACCCCAGGTGTCTGTAAGCCTTAACAACCTGCTCGGGTGTGCGAGCATCGGGGGTCTGATGACCAGCCCCGGTCTGAGAAGTAGCCGCCGTTGTAGTAGCTGAAACCGCTTGAGCCAGGCCAGTGTAGACGGACAAGATCTGAGCCAAAGCCTCCTGGAGACCAGGAATCACGATGGGCACTGCCGGTGCCTGAACAGGTGCTGCTGGAGCATCTACAACTGGAATTTGACCCTGAGCCTGGTCGACTGGTGTTGGAATCTGACCCTGAGCCTGGTCAACTGGTGGGTCAGCAGGTGCTGTCCCTGCTGCCCT
>NW_017699534.1:0-2424 GCF_001879085.1 Nicotiana attenuata | reverse complement strand
TTTAAGCAATTCAAGCTATCGACAGGTTCATAAATAATCCAAGTATAATATGATTTTGGGCCTTAACTACCCGGACAATGGCATAATAGTAGCTACGCACGGACTCTCGTCACCTCGTGCGTACGTAGCCCCCGCAAATAGGAGCACATAATCAATTATTTCACCTATGGGGACAATTGCCTCTTACAAGGTTAGAAAGGAGACTCACCTCGCTCCGAAGACCCATAACCGGCATTCCACGCCCTTTCGAAGACTCTAGTTGATGCACCACGCTCCAAAACTAGCCAACGGTTACGCAATTCCATTAATATATGCTCAAATATTCGTTACAATCTAATTTATAGCAATTCCTAACTTTGATCGAAAAGTTGACCAAAACGCCCTCGGGCCCACGTGCCCGGAATTCGAAATTTTTCGAAGATAAAGATTACCCATGGCCTTAGGAACTCAAATATATAATTTTCACTAAATTCTATACTCAAAATCGTGGTTAAATTCCAAGAATATAATTTCTAGGTCTTTTTACCAAAACCCCCAAATTTCAACCAATTTCATGCTCAAATCCTTACATAATTGATGTATTTAACTCATAATAGGTGGGGATATCTTACCTTGTCGTAGATGACGAAAATCCCCTCTTGAAGCTCCCAAAATCGCCCATGCCAAGTGAAAAATGGGGGAAGAATGACCAAACCCCGAGTTAAAATAACCTTCTGCCTCCAGGTATTTCCGCTTCTGCGGAAGAAATTCCGATTCCGTGGTCCCACTTTTGCGGACCATCAGCCGCTTCTGCGGCTTCCACTAGGCCGCCCATTTTCGCTTCTGCGCTCCCCTTCCCGCAGATGTGGTCCCGCTTTTGCGGAACCTTGACCGCATCTGCGGTCCACGAGCCCCTGGCAAAGTCCGCTTCTGCGATGCCTCTATTGCAGGTGCGGTTCCGCATCTGCGGAAATATGATCGCATCTGCGGTCCTTCCTCTTCTAGCCCAAAACCGCTTCTGCGATTGAATTGCCGCTTCTGCGGTGCCGCTTCTGCTTGTCCTAGAACCGCAGATGCGGTTATGACAGAAGCAGCAAACCTCAGCCTTCCAAAAATCCCATTTCCGATCCGTTAACCACCCGAAATTCACCCGAGGCCCCCGGGACCCCAACCTAACATACCAACCAAATCCTAAAACACATTACGGACTTGCTCGAGGCCTCAAATCACATCAAACAATGCTAAAATCATGAATCGACCTCCAATCCAAGCTTTATAAACTTTAGAACTTCCAACTTCTACTTTCGATGCTTAAACCTATCAAATCACGTCCGATTGATCTCAAATTTTGTACACAAGTCATATTCGACATTACGGACCTACTGCAACTTCCGGAATCGGATTCCGACCCCGATATCAAAAAGTCCACTTCTGGTCAAACTTCTCGAAAACCTTCAAATTTCTATCTTTAGCCAAATGGTTCCAAAATGACCCACGAACCTCCGAATTCACTTCCGATCGCGCCCCCAACTCCAGAATCACCATACAGAGCTATTCACAGTCTCGGAATCCCAAACGGACATCGATAACACTGAAATGCACTTCAAGCCAAGCTTATGAAATTTCTTCTAAAATGCTAACTTCCACAATAGGCGCCAAAATGCTCCCGAGTTATCCGAAACCCGAACCGGGCATACGCCCAAGTCCAAAATCATCATACGAACCTGCTGGAACCTTCAGATCCCGATTCTGAGGTCGTTTACTCAAAAATCCAATCCTAGTTCATTCTTTCCAACTTTAAGCTTCCGAAATGAGAATTCTCTTTCCAAATCAACTCTGGACTTCCCGAAATTCAATTCCGACCACGCGTACAAGACATAATTCCTGAAATGAAGCTGTTCATGGCCTCCGACTGTTGAATGGAGCGCTAGAGCTCAAAACGACCGGTCGGGTCGTTACATTCTCTCCCACTTAAACATACGTTCGTCCTCGTACGTGCTGAGAACTACACTGAAGTAGTCTGAAATCACCGGTTAACTTCTCATGCACCTTCCCGTGCTACCACCACTCAGTTGAGCACATTAGCTCGATCAATTTTGAAGATATTCCCTTTTATTCAAGCAGATAGGCCTTAGAGCCTAATTCCAACATCCGGAATTCTCTGTCAGGCCTGTTTCCAACATACGAACACCGTATCAATCACTACACGCTGTACCCAAACATGACTGCATAACTTTGCTGAATTCACACCTTGCATCATTTTACTCACCGGACCACAATAATATTTTCTGATCAACTTAGTCGAAATTCCCCGAATCTGATGCTCCCATTGCACCCCATGACATACACAGGTCTTACTCTAACTCTTACAATACCGCCACAACTGAAGAGATGTGCAGAAATTCATGATCAACTGGCGAATCAACCAATCATTTGGGTCTATAC
>NW_017699533.1:0-2424 GCF_001879085.1 Nicotiana attenuata | reverse complement strand
AAAGGGTCAATGTGATGTAAACTGATAATACTTCGGTAGTGTTGCGGCATTTGGGATCGACTGTTGATATCTGAGTTTGTTTGATGGCACAGGGAAACTTTAGAATACCTTTCGTGGGATGATTGGGTACTTGAGGTGTGATATGTATTCGTACGACACAATTTGGGATCAGGTATAGTGATTTGTGTGCTATATGGAGTTGGAAACTAGGAGTTCTCGTGTTCAGGCTATGCAGTTGTTGTAAATCGTGTGTATCGGCACCGTCTAGCGGTTATTGGGAATTAGAGGTCCGAGTGGATCTTTCTTTGCTTCGTATGCCAAATTTTGGATATGATATTGGATTGTAGGCTGGTTGTCTCAGTGTTGGGTTATTCTAGACTATTGTGCTACGGGCTAGGCCGGAAATGCCACGGGTTGAGCAGCAAGGTGCATTGGATTATGTTCTTGCAGAGTGGTATATATTTCAAAAGATGCAGCGGACGACTGAGAAGGATTGCTTTTCTTAATGGGGCATGATGGATGTCAGTGCAGAGGTTTCTACCATTGAGTAATAGATATAGATGATGACCTGAGGGTTTGAAACCCCGGTATATCACATTGTGACGCTATATTGAGGCGAGACACGTACTCTATGACGAGTGCGGGGTCGATTGTGACTGGGGATTGTGACCTAGTCCGTTCCGATTGATGTTCGTACTGTGTTCTTGACTAGAAATTGTTTGGTAATCATCCTACTTGGATTTTATGAATATGTTTGGGGCTTTGTGCCTATCATTTGCATCCTTCAGGGATCCTTATCACTGCTTCCATGATGCTTAGCATATTTCATGATATCAGTCCTGAGTTAGACACTGCCTCGAAATGTTTAGTAAATAAATAAAGGTTTAAACACTTAGCTCTATAATTCCTAATAATTGAAACTAAAAATGAACAATTTGACTATGCCCGAGTGGCTTGCATGCATATATATATCTGGACTGAGTGTGAATCGGGCTGCACGCCGCAGCGAATGCTACGATGATATTGCGCTTGGGCTGTAGGAGCCCCTCCAGAGTCTGAACCCCCACAGTGAGCGCGGGTACCCAAATGGATCGGGCTGCGCGCCGCAGCGGTCATGTGCATTGCATTGCATTCATGCATTTATACCTATTTGTCTTACTTGTCCTGGTATTGTTGTTCTTCCACCGTTTTATGTGCTGAATCGCTGATTATAGCTTTATATTGTAATATTTCAGAATTTCTTACTTTCAGACATTATATATGTTTATTACTCACTGAGTTGGAAGTACTCACTTTACTCCCTGCACCTCGGGTGCAGTTGCAGGTATCGTTCACCCGGTAGCGGGTTATTAGCGGATTGAAGGTATTGTTATTGTAGCTGAGCAAGGTGACCGCCAGCGTTCGCGGCACCGGAGGTTGTCTTTTGTTTTCTAGAAATTTTACTTGTATATATTTATTGGCCTGTAATTATGTTAAGGTTTAATTAGATGCTCGTGACTTGTGACACCCTGGTCGGGTAGTAATTAACAATTTCTAATGCCATTAAGTTGTATCTTCTATTCATTTATGTTTAATAATTGTTAGTGAAAGGATTTGGGTTAGTTGGCTGGCCTTGTCTTCTCGAAAGGCGCCATCACGACCGGGTATGGGAATTGGGTCGTGACAAGTTAGTATCAGAGCTAGGTTACTAGGTCTCACGAGTCATGAGCAGGTTTAGTAGAGTCTCGCGGATCGGTACGGAGACGTCTGTATTTATCCTCGAGAGGCTACAGAACCTTTAGGAAAACTTCCCATTCTTGGAATTCTTATCGTGCGTACTTGATTCAGCTTGAGATATAACTCTTGAAATTCCTTCCACACGTCTGTATGCGCACGTGAGCACCCAGTATTATATGTGCCTTGATGGTTTGTGATTCCCCGATCGAGGGGCGAGATGTAATCTTCGTGAGTATGTTGGGCCAGTCTGGAGGACTTGAGGCCGGATCCTTGCCTATGGCTTGAGCACCGAGGTGCTGATTGTGTGAGCAAGTGTTTTGAACTTATATGTTCAGTATTGCCCCTATTAGCCGGAATGGCGGTTTGGTATTCATGTGATGAGTATGTTAGTACTGCGAGATGTAATTATATGACTTGGTAGTGACGAAGAAGTCTGTTGGATAATAGATGAACTGTTAAGTGATTCGACTCCTATTGTGGATTGATGTGTAGCCCGAATTATGGGCGCGTGAAGAACATTGTCGTACCTCCTAGTTGGGAAGTGAAGTGCATTACGTGTGGCGGTATGAGTTCAGACTCGGGAAGACTAAATTGATTGTGTTATGTGTATGATGGTGGAAGGTGTGCTTAAATACTAAATTGAGGCGAAAGCTAGGTGGGTTATCTCGTGCGGAGTGTCTTGAGTTGTATGATCCTTAGTGTGTCCGT
>NW_017699532.1:0-2425 GCF_001879085.1 Nicotiana attenuata | reverse complement strand
TAAAAAATATTAAATGAGACGAGCCTCGACCAAACAAAACATATAAACTGCGGGCCTCATTAAATACTTTATTAAAAATATTTTAGAAATTCGGGACATGCCCTTTAGCGAATTTTCATGGCTTCCCGCAAAGCTAATAAGACGCTAGCCACTTTAGGCGCGCTCTTTAATAATTTTACCTTCTTAAACTCGGGTGTGCATTTCATGCAACCCAAATCCAAATCCTAAAACGTTGAATAAGAGGTGTTGAGGATCCGGGTGCATTTCATGTGACGAGATCCAAAAACACGCTCTTAAACGGCGTTCATTTTCGTAAAAAAAAAAATTAACTAAAAGCGGTAAATAATTTATAAAATTGCACTATAGGTTTGAACTTGTATAAAAAATCAGATTTTTTAGCCATTTATAATAATTTAAGCGACCGTGCTAGAACCACGGGATCCGGGGGTGCCTAACACCTTCCCTCGGGTCAACAGAATTCCTTATTCAGAATTTCTGGTTCGCAGACTCCAATTGGGAAGTCGAATTTTTCCTCGATTTGGGATTTAAATTAAACCGGTGACTTGGGACACCAAAAGCCAACCCTATCCCAAGTGGTGACTCTAAAAATAAATAAATAATCCCATTTCGAATAATGTCACTTTAAATGGAAAAACTCCCTTATGCATTATCCTTCGGGGTAGGTGTGTAAAAAGGGAGGTGTGACAAGTGCCACATCACCTTTGAAATATAGATCATACTAATATTTGTGATTCATCCTCTCATAATTTCACGATCCAATTTAAGATCATGACCGGCGCCTGGGAACAAGTTCCCCCAAGTTAGCCTCATCGGTATTTTACAGAAAATCGGACAGAATTTCCCCTATTTTAGGACTATCCAAAAATATTCCTGTCTCGTAAACAAATAACGGCCAATCAATATTCACCTAAATCAGTCACAATCTTCATCAACTAACAAAAAGTGAGTTCTCACCAATATTACCAACCTTACCAGTATAGTAATACTAAACCCATAAAAAAATACGGAAAGAAAGTGCAATATTAGTAATTAATCCAATATAACGAATGAATACTCATGACACTAATAAAAATGACTATGGAGCGACTCTAAGAGTTCAAAAGAACAGACTATAATAATACATAAACTCTTAGCCCACGCGAACAACTGCGGGGGCTCACCAGGAACTATCAACTCGTATACTCTACTTAACGAAATCCTCTCTCGCGTCAACTGTTGTCTCTATAAAAGATAGCGGGGAGTGAGTCTCTAGCTC
This sequence comes from Nicotiana attenuata, assembly GCF_001879085.1. NCBI lineage: Eukaryota > Viridiplantae > Streptophyta > Magnoliopsida > Solanales > Solanaceae > Nicotiana > Nicotiana attenuata. The sequence goes on along the minus strand of NW_017699532.1, from coordinate 1,149 downwards.
AGTGAGTAATAACGCTTAACCACAACCGGTTTTATCAGGGACAAGTCAGAAAATATGCTTGTATAGTAATCAAAAAATATCATGAAATAAATGCCCTTTTTCCAAATCGGTAACAACTCTTGTCTATTTTCACGTAAGCATGAACCGATTTATAAGTTAATAATAATCTCAGTAAATATTTTCATATCAAATATTATGTTTGGGAGGTTTCCAAGAAAGGATCATGTAATCTGTATCACTATGTGGACCCCTTCGTAATAGGAGTCAAATATAACTGTAGGTTCCTACTCGAGGGAAAAACAGTAACTGTATGCTAGTTCTACCTTCCCACTAGCGAGGGCTATAACTTTAATCGGTAATCTGTAAATACAAGGTGCACCAGGTCTAAAGAACCCGCCGTTAGCTACGGGATCCTTCAAAGTCTCCTCCCATTTATACTTTTCCTTGTAACCAGTAAATATTCATAAGAAAGTATTTTCAAAATAATAAAGGGCATATCAATTCTTATCAAATCATATAATTACATTTCGGTAATGGTAATCATATCTCAAGCAATAGTAAAACATGTCTAGTAACAGTGAGAATATTATAAATAACTGTAAACATCTCAAGTAAACTGTTTTGTACCATATCAAGTAAAGGACTTGTCCCACATTCAATTTGTGCCATATCAAGTAAAGGACTTGTCCCAGATGCAATTTCTAACATTCGGTAACAATTACTATTTGAAAAATTATGTATAAACCATGCAGGTTATGAACACACAAGTTGCGGTAAGATTACTACTCACAGTACTCGTGCCAACTATTGACTTTGTCACTTGCGAGCACTTGGTTCAACTTCTTCAACCACCCATATTATTACAAAACCAATCTATATATCAACTCCTGGAACTAGCAATGTAATTGGTCCAACCCTGTCACATTTAATTAGTTTTCCTGTTTAATTTCTCTAGAATATGAATATTGATTATCTGTTATTCACTTAAGTAGTACTTCAAGGGACAGAAAACTAGTTTATATTTTCCTTGTCTGTCGCTATAAGTAGGCAAAAAAAGAAGTTTGTATTTCATGGAAAATCAACTTTTGTTCGATTTCATGTAGTGCTTTGCGAGCACTCACAATCTCTCCAATAGAGTATCTAACAAGA
>NW_017699531.1:0-2425 GCF_001879085.1 Nicotiana attenuata | reverse complement strand
GGTGAAGGCGCATAGCCTGTCTTGGTTCAACCGTAGTTGAATTTTTTTGGTGAAGGCGCGTAGCCTGTCTTGGTTCAACCGTAGTTGAACTTTTTTGGTGAAGGCACGTAGCCTGTCATGGTTCAACCGTAGTTGAACTTTTTTGGTGAAGACGCATAGCCTGAGTCCCGGTTCAACCGTAGTTGAACTTTTTGGCGAAGGCGCATAGCCTGTCTTGGTTCAACTGTAGTTGAACTTTTTTTTGGTGAAGGCGCATAGCCTGAGTTCCAGTTCAACTGTTGTTGAACTTTGTCGATCTTGATGGCGAAGGCTCATGGCCTGAGTCCCAGTTCAACTGCTGTTGAACTTTGTCGATCTTTGATGACGAAGGCTCATGGCCTAAGTCCCAGTTCAACTGTTGTTGAACATTGTCGATCTTGATGGCGAAGGCTCGTGGCCTGAGTCCCAGTTCAACTGCTGTTGAACTTTGTCGATCTTTGATGACGAAGGCTCATGGCCTGAGTCCCAGTTCAACTGTTGTTGAACTTTGTTGATCTTGATGACGAATGCTCATGGCCTGAGTCCCATATTGTGGGTATTGAGTGCTGAAGCTCGGTTTGGATTCGAGACCTTGAGCGGCTCATCCGTTGTCTTCCCAACCAGGGTTTATAGGCTGTCTTGAGGCGATTCTCGATTCGAGATTCCTCCGTGCTGGTTTCCGGCTGGAGCCCTTATCAAGGATGTAGGAGATCTCTTACGAAGATTCTCCCCAAAAGAGAGAGGGGGTGGCTTCTTCTTCTTGTTTGCACCATCCGATAGATGAGAGACAGAGGAACTGGATCTCGATTCGAGATCTTCGAGTTCCATCGGCCTGATATGCCGCTTTGGCTTGTTTATGCGGGGCTGCTTCTTCTTTTTCCGGCGTTTCTTTCCTTTTGGTCCATGGAAGAACTACGCGATTTTTCTATGAAATCCCCACAGACGGCGCCAAATTGTTCGCTCAAAAGTTATCATGTGTTTTATGAGTGCAAAACAATACAAATTAGTTACGGGAAAATCATAGCAAATCGTAATAATCCATCGGACCAAGAGAAGAACATGAAAATAAGTACTCAAGGTTAGGGGAAGAAATTTTAACAGCTTTTATTGATAATATTGGTTTGGTCTGCCTCTCCATGAAGAGGTTCAGAGCCTTACAATGGTGTTTTCTCTTCCCATAAGATGGGTATATTTTTCTCTTCTCTCTCTCTTTTCTGAATAGTGATGAAGAAGCAGCCCCCCTTTCTAGGGCTTCGACTCTTAGTATTTATAGATGTGAGCTTCGTGAGCTGGCGAGTCTTAACCGTTATTTGGCGATAGCGGCGCTTAGCCTTAGTCCCAATTCGGACGCGGTCGAACTACCGGTCGTGATGGTAAAAAACGCGGCCTCGTAGTTTGACCGGGGCCGAACTTTACGTGGCCCGACTCTTAATTCGAGTTGGGAGAACTTACTTGAATGGAGAGGGTGCCTATCCTACGCTTCGATTTGTTGGAGGTTGGGCTTTGCTTTTACAGATGAAGGCGTTTGGCCTGAGTCTCGGTTCAACTGTGGTTGAACTTGCTAAAGTTGAGTACGAAGGTGTCCATCCTTGTAGTTCGAACGAGGTCGAGCTCGTTGGATTTAATGGCGAAGGCACATAGCCTGAGTCTTGGTTCGACCGTGGTTGGACTTATTGGCGAAGGCACGTAGCCAGAGTCCCAGTTCGACTGTTGTTGGACTTTGTTAAATTTGGTGGCGAAGGCACATAGCTTGAGTCCCGGTTCAACCGTAGTTGAACTTTTTGGTGAAGGCGCATAGCCTATCTTGGTTCAACCGTAGTTGAACTGTTTGGTGAAGGCGCATAGCCTGAGTCCCGGTTCAACCGTAGTTGAACTTTTTGGCGAAGGCGCATAGTCTGTCTTGGTTCAACCGTAGTTGAATCTTTTTGGTGAAGGCGCATAGCCTGAGTCCCGTTCAACCGTAGTTGAACTTTTTGGCGAAGGCGCATAGCCTGTCTTGGTTCAACCGTAGTTGAACTGTTTGGTGAAGGCGCATAGCCTGAGTCCCGGTTCAACCGTAGTTGAACTTTTTGGCGAAGGCACGCAGCCTGTCTTGGTTCAACCGTAGTTGAACTTTTTGGTGAAGGCACGTAGCCTGTCTTGGTTCAACCGTAGTTGAACTTTTTTGGTGAAGGCACGTAGCCTGTCTTGGTTCAACCGTAGTTGAACTTTTTTGGTGAAGGCACGTAGCCTGTCTTGGTTCAACCGTAGTTGAACTGTTTTTGGTAAAGGCACGTAGCCTGTCTTGGTTCAACCGTAGTTGAACTTTTTTTGGTGAAGGCACGTAGCCTGTCTTGGTTCAACAGTAGTTGAACTTTTTTGGTGAAGGCACGTAGCTTGTCTTGGTTCAACCGTAGTTGAACTTTTT
>NW_017699530.1:0-2426 GCF_001879085.1 Nicotiana attenuata | reverse complement strand
ACTCACTATGTCTTTCTTCATTCTCCTCCACCAGTAGTGCTGCCTCAAATCCTGATACATCTTCGCGGCACCCGGATGAATGGAATACCACGAGCTGTGGGCCTCCTCTAATATTAACTCCCGAAGCCCATCGACATTGGGCACGGAAATCCGGCCCTGCATCCTCATCACGCCGTCATCATCAATAGTCACATCCCTAGCATCATCGTGCTGAACCCTGTCCTTCAGGACAAGCAAATGTGGATCATCATATTGGCGCTCTTTGATGCGGTCATATAAGGAAGACCGAGAAACTACACAAGCCAATACCCGACTAGGCTCCGAAATATCTAACCTCACCATCCGATTGGCTAAAGCCTGAACATCAACTGCAAAGGGCCTCTCCCCAACTGGAATGTACGCCAAGTTACCCATACTGACCGCCTTCCGGCTCAAAGCATCGGCCACTACATTGGCTTTCCCCGGATGATACAAAATGGTAATGTCGTAGTCCTTGAGTAACTCAAGCCACCTCCGCTGCCTCAAATTAAGATCCTTCTGTTTGAACAAATGTTGAAGGCTGCGATGATCGGTATATACCTCACAAGATACGCCGTATAAGTAGTGCCTCCAAATCTTCAACGCATGAACTATAGCAGCCAACTCCAAATCATGTACGGGGTAGTTCTGCTCATGAGGCTTCAACTGACGAGAAGCATATGCAATAACTCTACCCTCCTGCATCAACACACATCCGATCCCAACTCTCGAAGCATCACAATACACAGTGTAAGAACCTGAGGCTGATGGCAAAACTAACACTGGAGCTGTGGTCAAAGCTGTCTTGAGCTTCTGAAAGCTCTCCTCGCACTCGTCCGACCATACGAATGGTGCACCCTTCTGCGTCAACTTAGTCAAGGGCGAAGCAATAGAGGAAAAACCCTAGACGAACCGGCAATAATAACCTGCCAAACCGAGGAAACTTCGAATCTCCATGGCTGAAGACGGCCTGGGCCAACTCTGTACTGCCTCTACCTTCTTTGGATTAACTTGAATACCATCACTGGACACCACGTGTCCTAGAAAAGCTACAGACTCAAGCTAAAACTCACATTTGGAGAACTTTGCATAAAGCTTCTCCTCCCTCAACCTCTGTAACACCACTCTTAAGTGCTGAGCATGCTCCTCCTGTTTACGCGAGTACACCAGGATATCATCTATAAAAACGATACCAAATGAATCCAGATATGGCCGAAATACGCTGTTCATCAAGTGCATGAACGCAACTGGGGAATTAGTCAGCCCAAAAGACATAACCAGGAATTCATAGTGCCCATATCTAGTCCTGAAGGCGGTCTTCACAATATCCGAATCCCTGATCTTCAGCTGGTGATAGCCTGAACGGAGATCAATCTTCGAAAATACCTTTGCCCCCTGGAGCTGGTCAAACAAATCATCAATACGAGGTAGTGGATACTTGTTCTTCACTGTCACCTTGTTCAACTGTCTGTAATCAATGCACATCCTCATTGTGCCATCTTTCTTTTTCACAAATAGAACCGGTGTACCCCACGGTGACACACTGGGACGAATAAACCCCTTATCTAGGAGTTCCTGAAGCTGATCCTTTAGTTCTTTCAACTCTGCTGGTGCCATGCGATACGGAGGAATAGAGATGGGCTTGGTGCCCGGTGCCAGATCAATACCAAAATCGATGTCCCTGTCCGGTGGCATGCCCGGCAGGTCTGCTGGAAACACATCAGGGAAGTCCCTCACGACGGGGACGGAGTCAAGACTAGGAGTCTCAGCTCCAATATCTCTCACGAAAGCCAAATAAGATAGACAACCTTTCCCAACCATCCGCTGGGCCTTTAGAAAAGAAATCACCCTGCTAGGAATATAATCAGTCGTGCCACGCCACTCGATCCTCGGAATACCCGGAATAGCCAACGTAACTATCTTAGCATGACAGTCCAAAATAGCATGGTACAGAGATAACCAATCCATACCCAGAATAACATCAAAATCGACCATACTCAACAGCAATAAGTCAACTCGGGTCTCCAGACCCCCAATAGTCACTAAGCAGGATCGGTACACATGATCTACAATAACAGTATCACCCACCGGGGTAGATACGTGAACAGGCAAAGCAAGACAACATCGGGTAGTACCCAGGTGATGGGAAAAATATGATGATACATAGGAATAGGTAGATCCGGGATCAAATAAGACAGAGGCATCTCTGTGGCAGACTGAGACAATACCTGTGATAACAGCATCTAAGGCAATGGCGTCCTTCCTGTCTGGAAGAGCATAGAATCGAGCCTGACCACCGCCAGTCCGGCCTCCACCCCTGGGGCGGCCCCTGGCTACCTGACCTCCACCCCTAGCTGACTGGCGGGTGCTGATGAAACAGGAGCAGAAGATGAGGGCTGATCCCTCTG
>NW_017699529.1:0-2426 GCF_001879085.1 Nicotiana attenuata | reverse complement strand
GACCCCGCATGAATCAGACCAAGCGTAGTTCTTGCAAACAAGTGCGAACTTAAATGCAAGAAATAAAGAAACAATTTGTTTTGGGAATTTTCAAATTTTCATTAATACAAAAAGCAATTACAAAGCTACTAGACTATTTGGTTTTCTTTTTTGGAAATAGAAAATACAAGACCAGACATGAAAACTATAGACTCAAGAGTACATCAAAGCTTCAAATCCTGGGGCCCGTGGGGCATCACTCGGCATCGCCGCGGGCCTGCGTGCAAGACCCTTTTGCAACTGATCTAGATCGTTCATAACCTGGCGAACAAATATCATCACAGAGGCCAAGAATGTGGTATGACCCATCCGTTCACCGGCCTGGCACTTCATGACAATGTAGTTGGCAATGTTTCTGATTCTTTCCCTGATTTGACCTTTCTCTTGGAGTAGCCGGCTTATCTGTTGAGTGCGAGCCTCTAGTACCTGAGAATCCTGGAAGTGAAGATCTTGTAACAATTTTACTTCCTTCTCCATATCGGCGATTAATTCATAACATTTTTCCCTCTCAGCCTGTAGCTCTTTCTCCCGACGGGCTGCCTTTTCTTCAAGAATGTTCATTTTCCTTTTCATGTTAGCGATGGTTCCCTCATAGTTTTTCTTCATTTGCTGTACAAACTGGGCCCTTTCCTCGGTCTTCTTGGCCCATTGAGCCCGAAGTTTTGCCATGCTTCCCTCGGATTTTTCCAATTCTTCCTGACAGTCCTGGACTTGTTTCTTCAACCCTCTTACCAATCTCTCGTCGGATAGACTTCTTTCTCGATTCCTTGCATCTAATTTCAGTTGTTGAATTTGGGCCTTGAGAGCTTCGTTCTCCTGGGCCAATTGCTTTTTATCACCTTCGTCAGCTGCGGCTTGCAAGTTGTTTTCGAACCGAAGCTCCTGAACCTGTTTTTCCAATGCTCCAATTCGAGCTCTGTACTCCTTTTCTTTAGCCAACCAATCCCACTGTACCTGAGCCTCGCTTGTTAATTGTTGTACATGTGGCCTTTTGGCGGGTCTCTCGGGGATTTGAAACCTTTTACCGAACCAAACCAAGTATTTGGGATCTACCTCACCTCTGGCCCGGTCCTGTACTATAGTTTTGGGCTCAAGGTACCTGCACTCATTCCATATCTTTCGGATTCGGCATTCAGGGAATGCAGCCCGTGGGCCCAACTCAATGACTTGCCCACTCAGGTCTTCATCGTTGTGCACCGTCTGGAATCTTCCAAACTGTCGCAAAACGCGGTAAGGAGCATAAGGCTGAATGCTTCGAATACCCATCAAAAGAATATAAGGGACTTCTGCCGTTGTGTACACAGCTTCAGTAGGAGGAAGCCATCCATAAGCCCATTCTACTTTATCTGCAGTGAGGGATCTTAAACATGACGACCAAGCCTCAATACCCTCCGGGAACTCAATACCTGTAACTCGGGTCTCGAACTCTGCAATACAACTCAACCCGGTTAAGCCGTAGTTCATATATCCTGTGCGGTGACAAAGATGTTCCTGTATCCACAACTGCAAAAGCAAATTGCAACCCTGAAAGAATTTCTCCCCTTCTCGACATTTGGTCAGGGCTCGGTATATTTCCGCTACAATCAGAGGAGCCACCGTGCTAGTAGGTTTCTTCATGGCAACATCTAGCATCCCTACTAGGCCAAGGTCTATGTGACCATCCTTTCTAGGACAAATTACCACTCCCAAAAAGGCCACCATGAAGGCTAATCCCCGTCGGGCTTCCCATTTATCTTTGTTGCCAGCATGTGTTAATCCTGTATTGGGTTCCTCAAAACCTTTGGGGTTACCATACCGGTGGTATAGGAAATGTAGTGTACAACACCCTTCCGCCAGATGGGGGTCTTGAATATCCCGACTGATGCTCAACAAATCTAAAAACCTATGAAGAGTTACCGGCCGTGGAGCCAAAGGGTATCTACCACGGAGGTTCCCGTTGAGACCTGCGTATCCGGCAATTTCTTCCAATGTGGGTGTGAGTTCAAAATCCGAAAACCGGAATACATTACGGGTCGGGTCCCAAAATGGTATCAGTGCCTCAATAACATCCTTCTTTGGTCTGATTTTCAATAAATCTACAAGACCGCCCAAGCTTTTAACCACAGTATCCCTGCTTCCTTTTCCCAAGTCATGCCACCACATATGGAGTTTCAAAGGGATCTCGCTCAGGACTGAGAAGGTTTCGATGTCACTTGAATTCATCCTGCACATTTATTTAGGGGAATTTAATGACTTATTTTGAAAAATGGCTATTTGTGCAAAAATCCTTTATTCAGAAAATAAGGACTTGGATTTGCAAATACGGCCTTTCAGCACTTCTGGGAGGAAGATTTTAAGGTTGTGCCCGCAAACCATTTAAATGACTCAGGGTGGCTATTCTTGCAAAA
>NW_017699528.1:0-2426 GCF_001879085.1 Nicotiana attenuata | reverse complement strand
ATTTCAAGTTCAGCAATCAGGAGCCCACCTGGAGAATAAGGGAATACATTTCAAGTGTTAGCAGTTAGGAGCCCGCCTGGAGAATAGAGGCATATATTTCAAATTTCAGCAGTCAAGCATCACTTGGAGAAATGGCAAAACAGCTCCGATCACAATGCAAGGCAACAACGCAAGAATTCCATCGGAAGGATACAAGTTCAAGGCAACAAGAACTACAAGAATCGCAAGATCAAGACATAGATAGGACTTTTTGTAATTCATAGATCATAGCTTAGGGTAGCTTCTTTTTATTTTGACACGGTGTAATAAGGGGGTCAGCAAGCAGTAGCAGCAGCAATAGCAGTGAAATCACAGCTCCTAGTAGTCCCAGCTACCAAACCTTCCCGAACTACACTGACCTGATTCCTTTTTAGCCAAGGATATGTAGGCAACCTCAGAAGCAGGGTGCGTTCAACTCTTTCAAAAATGCTTCACACGGAGTTTCAAACGGGCAAAAATCGCTCGTATCCGCTCACTTATCTTTGCCCGAGAACTCTTCGTGTTCCCGAGCAAAGAGGGGCAGCTGTGAGCACGTGATTTTTGCCCTAAATGAATTACTCCCATAATTCCAAAATAAAATATTTTCTTTTACTATCTGCAATTTTGTGAATTTTGTGGCATTTCGTGTTAATTGTTTGCATTTTTGGTTGTGCATTTTAATTCATACAAAATTACAAAAATATGCATTTAGGTTTAATTTTACATGTTTTGGGGAATCAATTAGTAATTAGGAATTTTACAAAATTACAAAAATAACAAAAATAGTTTACTCTTGTTTCAATTTTAATTTTGGAATTTTGGTAGTTTTCTTTTTGGTATTTGATTATTTTGTGACAATTATTAGAATTAATTAATTGGGTTTAGTAGGTTGATTCAGTTTTAATTCAAGATTTTTTAGTTTAATTTGGAAAATAAAAGAAAAAAGAAAATGAAAAGAAAAAAGAAAAGAAGAGGAAATTAAAATATAAATGCCTTCATGGATTACCCATTTTTTGGGCCAAATCCGGATTGAGCCCAAAATCCCTCAACCCACTTCAAACCAGACGACCCAGCCCAAAACCCCAACCCAGTCCGGTCCAGAGACGCCCAAAACGGCGTCGTTTCATAGTGAATCAATCTCAGCCATCCATCCGCTCTAATCCGACGGCCCTGGTTCAATCGTGCATTTTAAATAAAATTGTCCAAACATTTCACAAAATCTAAAGACAAACATTGCCTTACACCGCCGCCGGAAATTGCCTCACGGCGGCGGTCGGGCTCCAATGGCGCCCAAATTTTCACCACGTATTCCTCCCTCCCTCCTCTTTCCATATCTGGTGTCCGTTTCCTTCGAACATCACTGGAGCGGTTCAAATAAGCCAAACCCTAGGCGCCGCCACCACCGTGCAGGGCGGCGCCACCACCAAATGACCCTAATTTAACATCGTACACTCCCCTCACTCTCCTCATGAAGAATCCACCACCAGTGACGTTCAAATATCGCTGGAGTTGTTCCAGTTATAAATCTATAAGGTAGCGGAACCCTGAGTCATAGCAGTAAGTTTTTTTTACAATTTGTTTCTGTTTTCTTCTTCTTTCATGTGGTTTTGAGTTAATTTTATGATTGTTTCTACTTCACGAGTCTGTTTTTAATTTTGTCATTAGCTTAAGTATAGGTTTTGTTCAAAAATGCTCTAGGTTTAGTTTTGTATTGTTCTATTCCAAGTCGTTAAGTTCTTTCTTCCTTGTTCGATCGTTTCCTGTTTGAATGGATGCTGTAGTTTTTAATTTCTAGGTTAAGTTTCGTTTTTTTTGTCACTTCTGCTCTGATTTTTGCTTTGATTTTGTGCTCGATTCTGCTTGTTTGTTCATTCCGTTTAGATTCTAATTTGCTTTGATTTTTGGTTTTAGTTTGATTATTAGTTGAATGCTTTGTTAATCTGTTGATAAGCCTTTAATCGATCCTGTTTTGGCCTCATTTGAATTTTAATGTTTGTTTCAGTACTTGAATTAACTAGTTACTGTTGTTAATTAGTTAGTGATAGTTAGTTTAGTTCAGTTTAATTAGTGATTGTGTCAATGATTTCTTTAGTTCACTGTTTGGGTTTCAATTCATTATTAGGTTTAGCCTAATTGGTTAGTGTTAATTAGCTTAATCGATTTGGTTATAACTGAAAATATTTAGTCCTTTGTGTGTTTAACCATGGTCATCTGACCTAGATTAAGAAGAGTAAGGTTAGTTGAAATGAGTTAGTAATTCTAGTTGAATAAAAGGGGTAATTTGGGCACTTCAAAGAGAAAGAATCCTGTAGTAACAGATTAGGAACACCCTATACTCTTCTAGAATAGGGCTTTAGTGTAAGTTTCAGTAATTACTGCAGTGACTTGAGAAACAAGTCAAGACTTTA
>NW_017699527.1:0-2426 GCF_001879085.1 Nicotiana attenuata | reverse complement strand
AAGTGCATAGAGAACTGGCCTTGCTGTGTTCTCCTTGAAGCGGCTAACACTTCACACTTACATAGGTGATTCCTAAACGTGTCATCCCGTAGATACACTATTTGATATACCCCGTATCAAATTTAGAAATCATTAAAAAGCCTTAATGCTTTATCCTTGGTACTGAACATTGTCTCATCACGAGAATGGACCAAAAGTTAGTTGACAATGTTGAACCGTCATAAATGACTTTGTTTGATCTCCTTGAACCTAGATCTTGGGATCTCCAGTCTTCTAGGTAGAGTTACCGCTACTATGACTTGTTCTCGGCCACAGTCCCATTCCCCTTGATGACTTCTCAACTACCTCTCTAGTTAGGCCTTTTGTAAGTGGATCCGACACATTATCACTTGACTTTACATAGTCAATCGTGATAATTCCTCTAGAGAGTAATTGTCTAACGGTTTTATGTCTTCGTCGTATATGGCGAGACTTACCGTTATACATAACGCTCCCAGCCCTTCCAATTGCCGCTTGACTATCACAATGTATGCATATTGGTGCCAACGGTTTGGGCCAAAATGGAATATCTTCCAAGAAATTTCGGAGCCATTCAGCTTCTTCACCGGCTTTATCCAAGGCTATGAACTCAGCCTCCATTGTAGAGCGGGCAATACAAGTTTGTTTGGATGACTTCCAAGATACCGCTCCTCCACCAATAGTGAATACATATCCACTTGTGGACTTGGAATCAGTTGATCCGGTGATCCAATTTGCATCACAGTATCCCTCAATGACCGCAGGATATTTATTGTAGTGCAAAGCAAAGTCCTGGGTATGTACTAAATACCCCAAAACTCGTTTCATGGCCATCCAATGAGATTGGCCTGGATTGCTCGTATATCGACTCAATTTACTTATAGCACAAGCTATATCTGGTCGTGTACAATTCATGATGTACATTAAGCAACCCATCACACGAGCATAATCCAATTGTGATATGCTCTGGCCTTTGTTCTTTGCTAATGCAAGATTCACATCAATTGGAGTCTTTGCAACTTTAAAGCCCAAGTGCTTGAATTTTTCAAGTACTGTCTTAATATAATGAGATTGTGACAATGCTAGACCTTGAGAAGTCTTATGGATCTTAATTCCCAGAATTAAATCAGCAACTCCCAAGTCTTTCATATCAAACTTGCTAGTTAGCATACGCTTAGTAGCATTTATATTGGCAATATCATTACTCATTATGAGCATATCATCCACATATAAGCAAACAATGACTATGTGATTTGGAACATTTTTAATGTACACACATTTATCACATTCATTTATCTTAAATCCATTTGACAACATTGTTTGGTCAAATTTAGCATGCCATTGTTTGGGTGCTTGTTTTAATCCGTAAAGGGACTTAACAAGTCTACAGACCTTCTTTTCTTTACCTGGAACCACAAACCCTTCAGGTTGTTCCATGTAAATTTCTTCCTCCAACTCTCCATTTAAGAAGGCCGTCTTAACATCCATTTGATGAATTTCAAGACCATAAACTGCAGCTAACGCTACTAACGTTCGTATGGATGTAATTCTTGTAACTGGAGAGTATGTATCAAAATAGTCAAGACCTTCTCGTTGTCTATACCCTTTGACCACAAGTCTTGCCTTATACTTGTCAATAGTGCCATCATCTTTCATTTTCCTCTTAAAGATCCATTTAGAACCCAACGGTTTATTTCCATGAGGAAGATCAACCAATTCCCATGTATGGTTGTTCAAGTATGGATTCTATTTCACTATTGACCGCCTCTTTCCATAACAATGATTCCGAAGAAGACATAGCTTCTTTAAATGTTTGAGGCTTATTTTCCAATAAGAAAGTCACAAAATCTGGTCCAAATGAAGTAGACGTTCTTTGACGTTTACTACGTCTTGGATCCTCCTGGTTAAGTGTACTTTCTTTTGTTTCTTCCCGAGGTCGTTTAGATCCTTCACCAATCGACTCATATTCCTTTTTATACGGATATATATTTTCAAAGAACTCAGCATTATCTGATTCTATAACCGTATTATTATGAATGTCGGGATTTTCTGATTTATGAACCAGAAATCGATATGCTTTACTATTAGTCGCATATCCTATGAAAACACAATCAACGGTTTTCGGTCCTATTTTTACCCTTTTGGGTTTAGGAACTTGCACTTTTGCCAAACACCCCCACACTTTAAAATAATTCAAGTTGGGCTTCCTTCCTTTCCATTTTTCATATGGAATGGATTGTGTTTTGCTATGGGGTACTCGATTTAGTTTTCGGCTCGCCGTAAGAACGGCTTCCCCCCCCAAGTTCTGTGGCACACCAGAACTTATCAATAATGCGTTCATCATCTCCTTTAATGAACGATTATTTCTTTCTTCAATCCCATTGGATTGGGGCGTGTAAGGGGCCGTT
>NW_017699526.1:0-2427 GCF_001879085.1 Nicotiana attenuata | reverse complement strand
TTTGATAAATACCACATCAAACTTAGGTAATCATTAAAGAACGTGTAAAGTTCTATCCTTGTTACTGAACATTGTCTTCATCATGAGAAGGGACCAAAGATTTTACTTTGACAATGTTGAACCGGTCAATCACAACTTTGTTTGAGCTCCTTGAACCTAGATCTCGAAATATCCAAAATTCTAGGTAGAGTTACCGCCATGATGACTTGTCCTCGGCCATAGTCCCATTCCCTTAGATGATTTCTCAACTCCCTCTCTAGTTAGTACTTTTGTAAGCGGATCCGCCACATTATCCTTTGATCTTACATAATCAATAGTGATAATTCTACTAGAGAGTAGTTGTCTAACAGTTTTATATCTTCGTCGTATATGACGAGACTTTCCGTTGTACATAACGCTCCCTGCCCGTCCTATTGCAGCCTCACTATCGCAATGTATGCATATAGGAGCCAAAGGTTTTGGCCAGAGCGGAATGTCTTCTAAGAAATTTCGAAGCCATTCAGCTTTTTCTCCGGCCTTCTCCAAAGCTATAAACTCTGATTCCATTGTAGAGCGAGCGATGCACGTCTGTTTGGAAGACTTCCAAGATACTGCTCCTCCACCAACAGTAAAAATATATCCACTTGTGGACTTTATTTATGTTGGGCCGGTTTTCCAATTTGCATCACTATACCCCTCTATTCTCGAGAGATACTTATTGTAGTGCAAAGCATAATTTGGAGTATATTTAAAATACTTCAAAACTCGTTCCAATGTCACAAACGTTCAATGCAAACTTCCTTATGTTGTAGACTAATACGTCTCGACTTTCGATTGCATATCAGATTATTGACTACACTTAATGTAGTGATAGTATATTATATAACATCTGGAATATATAACACATTTATCAATCTCTCCATCACTTTCAAGCATTTGTATGTTATTTATTCATACGCCTATATGATATGCAAATTATAGCACCTCCATTCATGAAACAATCCAACTTGCAATGGATTTTGGTCATGCTCATCGGTTGGTTCACCTCATTATAGACCAACGTATTAATACATTCGTTCATGAACGGTCATGTCCATACAAAAACGTACAGACGTATCTTTCTATGAAAAGTCACAACCTTAAAAGTGACATCATTCCATAAAAGAACTAAACAATATAAATTTTCAATAAAGAAAATGATCTTTCGAGAAAGGCACGTGACCAACTTCCGAATTAGTAGTTTCATCAACTAGTCTTCATTAAGACTAAACAACTGATGAATTTATCAACTACTATATCAATGGGATTCAAAAATTATATAATTTAGACATTACGTCTACATTGGATTTTGTCATGCATAAGCTAAAAGCCCCCACATTTTAAATATTTCGTCAACATATCATATATAATCAAATAATGAATATATGATTTGAAGTATTCTTAATGTAAACACATTTGTTTACACTCATTAATTTTTTTGAAACCATTTCACAATATTATTTGGTCAAATCTCGCATGTCATTGTTTGGGTGCTTGTCTTAGTCTGTAAAGTGACTTAACAAGTCAACACACCTTCTTTTCTTTTCCCGGAACCACGAACCCTTCAGGCTGTTCCATATAAATTCTTCCTCCAAATCTCTATTTAAGAAGGTTGTCTTTTACGTCCATTTGATGGATTTCAAGGCCATACACGGTGGCTAACGCTATTACCATCAGAATAGATGTAATTCTCGTTACGGGTGAGTATGTGTTAAAGTAATCAAGACCTTCTCTTTGGCAATCAATCTTGCCTTATATTTGTCAATAGTACCATCAGCTTTCATTTTTCTTCTGAAAATCCACTTAGAACCCAAAGGTTTATTTCCTGGAGGAAGATCAACCAATTCCCAAGTATGATTACTTAATATGGGTTCTATCTCACTATTGACTACCTCTTTCTAACATTGTGCTTTCGAGCAAGACATTGCTTCTTTAAACGTTTGAGGCTCACTTTCCAACAAGAATGTAAGAAAATCTAGTCCAAAGGACGTAGTTCTCCTTTGACGTTTACTACGTCTTGGATTCACCTCAATAGGTGTACTTTCTTTTGCTTCTTCCCGTGTTCGCTTAGATTTTCACTAGACGACTCACATTCCTTTTTATACGGATAAATATTCTCAAAGAATTCAGCATTATCTTATTCGACTACCGTATTAATATGAATGTCGGGCTTTTTTGATTTATGAATCAGAAAACGATATGCCTTACTATTTGTTGCATATCTTATAAAAACAGAATCAACAGTTTTTGATCCGATTTTTATCCTTTTGGGTTTAAGAAATTGTACTTTACCCAAATACCCCTCACACTTGGAAATATTTCAAGTTGGGTTTTCTTCCTTTCATTCATTTTTCATATGAAGGATTGCGTTTTGCTATGGGGAACTCAACTGAGTATTCAGTTAGCTGT
>NW_017699525.1:0-2427 GCF_001879085.1 Nicotiana attenuata | reverse complement strand
TTAAGGACAAGCAAATGAGGGTCATCATACTGTCGCTCCCTAATACGATCAAATAAAGAAGACCGGGAAACCACACAAGCTAGAACTCGACTGGGCTCCGAAAGATCCAATCTCACAAACTGGCTGGCTAAGGCCTGAACATCCATCGCCAAAGGCCTCTCTGAAGCTGGTAAACATGCCAAACTCCCCAAACTCTCCGCCGGCGACTCAAGGCATCCGCCACCACATTGGCCTTGCCCGGGTGATACAGAATAGTAATATCATAGTCCTTCAACAACTCTAACCATCTCCTCTGGCAAATTTAGATCCTTTTGTTTGAATAAGTGCTGCAAACTCCGGTGGTCAGTATAGATCTCACAAGGCACACCGTACAAATAATGGCGCCAGATCTTCAAGGCATGAACAATAGCAGCTAACTCAAGGTCGCGGACAGGGTAATTCTTCTCATGTATCTTCAACTATCTGGACGCGTAGGCAATATCAAAATTGGGGGCTGTAGTCAAAACTGTCTTGAGCTTCTGAAAGCTTGCCTCACACTCCTCTGTCCACTGAAATGGGGCACCCTTATGGGTCAATCTCGTCATAGGGGCCGCAATCGATGAAAACCCCCCCACAAACGACGGTAGTAGCCCGCCAAACCAAGGAAACTGCGAATCTTTATAGTTGAGGACGGCCTGGGCCAACTCTGCACGGCCTTTATCTTCCTCGGATCCACCCGAATGCCCTTACACGAAACCACGTGGCCTAAGAATGCCACAAAACTCAACCAAAACTCACATTTTGAGAACTTTGCATATAACTTCCTCTCTCAGGGTCTGAAGCACGGTCCTCAGGTGCTGCTCATGGTCTACCCGACTCTGGGAATACACCAGAATATCATCAATAAAAACAATAACAAATGAGTCGAGGTATGGCCTGAACACACTGTGCATCAAATGCATAAAAGCTGCTGGGGCATTGGTCAGCCCAAATGGCATAACAAGGAACTTGTAATGACCATACCGAGTCCTGAAGGCAGTCTTCGGGATATCTGGCTCTCGGATCTTCAACTGATGGTAACCTGAGCGCAAGTCAATCTTAGAAAACACCTGTGCGCCCTAAAGCTGGTCAAACAAATCATCAATACGAGGCAAAGGATAACGGTTCTTCACTGTAACCTTGTTCCACTGGCGACAATCAATACACATACGCATCAAACCATCCTTTTTCTTCACAAACAAGACAGGAGCACCCCACGGTGAAACACTGGGTCAAATAAAACCCTTATCAAGCAATTCCTGCAACTGATCCTTCAACTCCTTCAACTCAGGAGGAGCCATACGATACGGAGGGATAGAAATGGGCTGAGTGCCCGGCAACAGATCAATGACAAAATCAATGTCTCTATCGGGCGGCATGCCCGGAAGATCAGCTGGAAACACATCGGGATAATCCCGTACCACTGGGACTCAATCAACAAAAGGGGGTATCAGCACTGACATCTCTCACATAAGCTAAATACGCGGCACACCCCTTCTCAACCATACGCTGAGCTTTAAGGAAAGAGATAACTCTACTGGGAGTGTGATCTAAGGTACCACTCCACTCAACACGCGGGATACCTGGCATAGCCAGCGTCACGGTCTTGGCGTGACAATCAAGAATAGCAAAATAGGGCGACAACCAGTACATGCCCAAGATGATATCGAAATCAACCATACCGAGTAACAATAAATCCGCTCTGGTCTCAAAACCACGAATAGTAACCAATGACCGATAAATGCGGTCCACAACAAGAGATCCCCCACAAGAGTAGAAACATAAACAGGGGCACTCAAAGAATCCCGAGGTACACCCAAATGCGGAGCAAAATAAGAAGACACATAAAAACAAGTGGAACCTAGATCTAATAGAATCGGTACACCTCTATAACAAACCATGACAATACCTGCGATGACAGAATCGGAGGCAACAGCCTCGATACGGGCAGGTGGGGTAGCAATTGGGGCTGTAACCATAGCCTGAGAACTCTGCGAGGCGCGCTGTGGCTGAGAAGTCTGTGGAGGTGCACTCCTCCCGAGTCTAGGGCAATACCTCACCACATGGCGTATATCACCACACTCAAAGCAACCTCGCGACTGACGTGCAGTGGGAACTGTGCGGTACGGGTACTCCAAGACCCCTGAACACCTGAAACTCCGTGTGAAATCTGAGATGCAAACTGAGCTGGCTGGCCCACAAAACCTCTACCATGACGCACCCTGCCTCTAAAATAAGGACCAGTATATCTCCCTTGTCTACGAGGTCTACTCACTCATCTATACTCTCCCTCCTGACCTCGTCTGTCCCTCTCTCTCCTGGACCCACCTGTCCCCTACTCGGCGAGAGTCCTCACCACCCGCTGAACTGGGACCACAGGCTGTGTCGCCATGACACCTGGAACCTAAC
>NW_017699524.1:0-2428 GCF_001879085.1 Nicotiana attenuata | reverse complement strand
ACTCGTAGCAAAGAGAAGGCGAAATAGTGGAGGTAGAGCTTAACCGTCATGCAAGATAGCGGGACATGGCTTAGTCTTATGCACATATGGAGGCGAGGATCAGCCTCATGCAGATATGGAGTCAAGGATTAGACTCATGCAAATGTGGAGTCAGAGATTAGACTAATGCAAGTATGGAGTCAGGGCTTAGACTCATGCAAATATGGAGTCAAGGATTAGACTCATGCAAAGAGAAAATAACAGATAAGGGTGGAGTATATCTTAGCTAGGACATGTTTGCGTTTAACTGCCGAATGGATGGTGATTTTTCTTTGTGTACGAATGCTATCGTCAAATGTACATGCGTTCAAAGAAAAATTGTAAGTTTCATGGGGGAGGTTGGTTCTTGCTTCGTCTGTCGGCCCGTCTCTGCTCCGCTCTGGAAGTCCCCCTTCGAGTTGCCCTAGGTAGCACCTGACTGTTATGAAAATAGAATTTTTCGAAAAATATGCATTCATTGATAAAATAGAATTGTTTTGGAAGTGTATTGATATGTCAAGTAATTTTGATGAACTAGCAACTGTGACACATTTCGAAGGCATTGCGGCTCTTTTATGTTGGAATTTTAAGAGTCCTCCTCAAAATTCTACCCCCAGTTTGGTAGATGACTTCTAACCGTCTTCGGATGGCGAATCTTGCTGAATCTTCCTCGGAATTTTGAGAACCTTTATCAAAATTCTGCCCCAGTTCTTGACTGATTACTGGTTTCCTGACGTGTGATGGCGCTGGCTGGACTTGCTCCGGAATTTTGAGGACCCTCCTCAAAATTCTGTCGAGTTTCTGATTTTGGGGAAAATGAAAATTTTATTATGATGTGACCGAACCCATAAGGCTGCCTACGTATCCCCTCTTAAATGGGAATTAGGTCAAGCATATTTCAATTACATCATGACGAGGCCAATGTGTATAGGATTTTCCTGCTCGTGCTTTATCAAATTCTAGTATAGTTTATGATATCGTCCCACAGAGATTGGAACATCTATGCTACAGGCTTTTAATATTTCAACTACTATTTGAGAGAATCAATTTGATGAAAAGTGAGTGAGGTTTAGAACTTGTTAATTACTTAAATAAAAACCAAGAACTTGCGAAAGATTCATAATTTAAAAGAGTTGGAAATCGCTGAATTCACTTGATAATATATTACAATAAAATCTCAATTTTTACATGTATTTCTCTAAGGAATAACTGCTTATTGCTAATACAATTATATTTAGCTCACTAAGAAGTAGTCAATTAATAACCCTCCGTGAGGTTATGTGATTAATTGAGTTAAAACTAGTGACGATTAGACCGAAATATTTTTCTTGCTTGAATTGTGCTAAGACGTAGTAAAAACTTCGTGAGAATATTTTTATTAACAAAAATCAATAATCTTGCCTACAACAATTCCTCCGTGAGAATTAAAACTGAGGCAAGCAAGATTATGAACTTGGAATAATAGTTTACTAAAAATTATTCCCACTCTACTATTTTATCATTGGTTATTGTATATCATTTGCTGCGTGAGAATTACAAAATCAATATAAAAATAACTTAGAGATAAAAATATGTAGAAGTGATAATAATGAATAATTAAAACTATTATTACGGCACAATACAAAGTATAAAAAGAAAGTTACAAGCCAAAGATGTATTAAACTGAGTTAGTATTATAATATATATATCAAGCTTCATCAACTATCCCAACAAAAGAAGTTACTCCATTACGAAGTAATAAAAACTAATTTAAAACAAAGAACTTATGAAGTAATATTATTCTTCTAAAAGAAAGACAACTAGTAGAAAATACTAAAGGCAAAGAGAGAGAGACCAAAGATTAGTTTTCTCCCGTAAGACACACTTTTACGAATACATTATGAATGTCTATTTATAAGAAATGTGTAGCAAATGTGAGATGATGTTGCAACTTTAAGTCTTGAAGTTGTGACTTCAAAAAGTTGATGTTGTAACTTCAAGACTTCATGCTGTGACTTCAAAATTTGATTCACTCTTGTTTACCACGTGCATTGCTCTTTTTCCTCCTTGTTTTGCTTGTAGTATTCTTTCCTCAATTCATCTTTCCAATGCAAAACTTGTTAGAAAATATAGGAGGATTGAATATATTTATTCATGGTTTATTTAAAAATTCTTATTTATACGTATGAAAATACATGAATAATTTATATTCATCAAATTCCCCCATACTTGAACTTTTACTCGTCCTCGAGGAAAAAGCAAATTTTTTTTTTTGAACGACTCTCTTCAAAAATCATTGTTTGCCTTGTGGAGAGAAAATTTATTCAAGATAAGGATTTCCTCATTTCCTAAAACTGATTAACCTTTTCAACCTCACAAAACATTGACCTTTCTTATGATTCCATCTTTGTTTTTGGCAAGAACTTGCATT
>NW_017699523.1:0-2428 GCF_001879085.1 Nicotiana attenuata | reverse complement strand
AATATAAGTGGATGGCGCGCCACATGATCCCATATCATAGTTCAAAATATCTGGCTTTGTAAAGAAGGCCCCATTAGGGGAATTCGACAACATAACACTTTAACCCGGCAAGGGTACAATTAACAACCAAAATATCCCGGCAAGGGAGAGTACATAATAATAGTCTACATGTCCCGGCAAGGGAATAATCACAACACATCCTCTTTTAAATCACTTCTTTCTCAACTATCACATTCTTGCTCGAGCCAACGCTCCAAAATATACCAATCACAATTCTTCCTCAACCGTTCACATTATATGAAATTTATCAATTAAACAAGGAAGTTGTGTCACATCATTCGAATTAAAAGCAATTAAGACTCACGGTCATGCTAGACTCCGGTGAATAGACAACCGTCACCATGCCTATACACCGTACTCCACATTTAGCTAGTAGCAAATAACATCCTAATCCTATTCCCTCAAGCCAAAGTTAGAACAAACACTTACCTCGGTCCAAGAATAGCAATTAACTCTCTAATACCGCCTTTCCTCTACAATCCAACTCCGAAACAATGATATCTAGGCATAATTAGTTCAATAATATCAATAAGGGCTCAAAAACATAATCCCATAGCCTAGAAATGAAATTCCTATCATTCTTCCAAAAACACCAAAATTCGACACCGGTCCCACATGGTCCAAACACGAGGCTCGGACCAAAACCCAATCACCCATAACCCCATGAGTTCAAATATAAAATTTATTTCAAGATTCGACCCCAAATTGAGGTTGAATCACCCAAAAATCCCCAAAGCCCTAACTCTACCCAAAACCCCCATTTTCTACTTTGAATTCATGATTTAGGGCTAGGAAATTAGTGATTAGTGAAGAAAAAATGAAGGAATTAGGTGGGGAATTACTTACCCAAAAAGTCTTGGAAGAGGGGAGCTTCAATGGAGTCCTAAGGCTTGATTGAGAAGAGAGCTCATGAGAAGAAATGAAGAATTCCCGAGCTACTGTTCTGTTTTTAACTTAAAAATTCGCAGGGCAAAATTGCCCTTCGCGTTCGCGAGAGAGGGCTGCGTTCGCGAAGGGTAAACTGGGTAAGCTATCGCGATCGCGTGGAGACAGACGCAAACGCGTAGAAGGAAATTGCTGGGGTCCAGGAACTGTTATACGCGAACGCGATAGGGGAAACGCGAACGCGCTGAAGGGAGTCTGGCAAGCTACGCGAATGCGGTCAAGTGTCCGCGAACGCGAAGAAGAAAAAGGGCTAAGCCCTCAGGGTCAGATGACTCTACGCGAACGCGAGGCGAGGGATGCGAACGCGATGAAGTAGAAGGCTAAAGTTACGCGAACGCGGAAGAGACCACGCGAACGCGAAGAAGAAAACACCTGCAACAGCTGGAACCAAAAACCTGCTACATTTTCTAAGTGTAAAAATACCCCGAACCACCTCCAATTCACTCCCGAGCCTTCGGGGCTCCTAACCAATCACACGCACTAACTCAATAACATCCTACGAACTTATTCGAGCGATCAAATCGCCAAAATAACATCAAAAATCATTGAATCAAGCCCCAAGATCATCATTTTCATTTCAAACTTCATAACTTCAAATTTTAGATATTTAGGTCCGAAACATGTCAAATGACATCCGATTTCGACCAAACTTTACAGAAAGCGCTTAGCACATATTTAAGACTTGTACCGGGTGTCGGAACCAAAATACGAGCCCGTTACCATAGTCTTTTGATCAATTTTCATTTCCATTTTCCTTAATAATTTCAGAAAAATAATTTCACAGAAAAATTCATTTCTCGGGCTCTCGACCTCGAAATTCGACTCCGGGCATATGCCCGAGTCCCATATTTTTCTACGGACCCTCCGGGACCGCCTAATCACGGGTCCGGGTCCGTTTACCAAAAATCTTGACCAAAGTCAACTTTAGCAATATTAATATCAAAATTCTTCAAATTTTTCACAAAGTTCACGTATTTCAACATAAAAGCTTTCCGGCTTCGCGCCCGGACTGCGCACGCAAATCAAGGCAACAAAGCGAGGTTTTCAAGGCCTCGGAAGCACGAAAAAGAGAAATATCCGGTGATGACCCTTTGGGTCGTCACATTCTCCACCTCTAAAACAACCGTTCGTCCTCGAACGGACAAAAGAAAGAAGTACCTGAGTCGGGAAATAGATGAGGATAACGGCTCCGCATATCAGACTCGGACTCCCAGGTCGATGCCTCAGGAGGCTGACCTCTCCACTGGACACGCACTGAAGGAAAACTCTTCGACCTCAACTGTCGAACCTGCCGGTCTAGAATAGCTACCGGCTCCTCCTCGTAAGACAGATCCTTGTCCAACTGGACAGTGCTGAAATCTAACACGTGGGCTGGATCGCTGTGATACCTCCGAAGCATGGACACATGAAACACTGGATGCAT
>NW_017699522.1:0-2428 GCF_001879085.1 Nicotiana attenuata | reverse complement strand
TACGGACGCTATCTGGATACTGGATTGGTAGCTGTTGTTGTAAGCAAACTCTGCAAGTGGCAAGAACTCAGCCCAAGAACCTCCAAAATCAATAACATAGGCACGCAACATGTCCTCCAATATCTGGATAGTACGCTCGGACTGCCCGTCCGTCTGAGGATGAAACGCTGTGCTCAACTCCACCCGTGTACCCAACTCCCGCTGAAAAGTCCTCCAAAACTGGGAAGTGAACTGAGTACCCCTGTCTGAGATGATAGAAACTGGGACCCCATGCAGCCGTACAATCTCCCGGATGAAAATCCCTGCCAGCCGCTCTGAAGAATAGGTAGTACACACCAGAATGAAGTGCGCGGACTTGGTCAGCCGATCCACAATCACCCAAATCGAATCAAACTTCCTCGAGGTACGAGGGAGACCACTCACAAAATCCATAGTAATCCTCTCCCACTTCCACTCTAGAATATCCATCCGCTGAAGTACACCACCGGGCCTCTGATGCTCATATTTGACCTGCTGACAGTTGAGACACCGAGCTACATAACTCACAATATCTTTCTTCATTCTCCTCCACCAGTAGTGCTGCCTCAAATCCTGATACATCTTTGCGGCACCCGGATGAATGGAATACCGCGAGCTGTGGGCCTCCTCTAATATCAACTCCCGAAGCCCATCCACATTGGGCACGCAAATCCGGCCCTGCATCCTCAACACGCCATCATCATCAATAGTCACATCTCTGGCATCATCACGCTGGACCCTGTCCTTAAGGACAAGCACATGCGGATCATCGTACTGGCGCTCTCTAATGCGGTCATACAAGGAAGACCGAGAAACCACACAAGCCAACACCCGACTAGGTTCCGAAATATCTAACCTCACCATCCGATTGGCCAAAGCCTGGACATCGACTGCAAAGGGCCTCTCCCCAACTGGTATGTACGCCAAACTACCCATACTCACCGCCTTCCAACTCAAAGCATCGGCTACTACATTGGCCTTCCCGGATGATACAGAATGGTAATATCATAGTCCTTGAGTAACTCAAGCCACCTCCGCTGCCTCAAATTAAGATCCTTCTGCTTGAACAGATGCTGAAGACTGCGGTGATCCGTGAATACCTCACAAGATACTCCATATAAGTAGTGCCTCCAAATCTTCAAAGCATGAACTATAGCAGCCAACTCTAGGTCATGTACAGGGTAGTTCTTCTCATGGGGCTTCAACTGACGAGAAGCATATGCAATAAGTATACCCTCGTGCATCAACACACATCCGATCCCAACTCTCGAGGCATCACAATACACTGTGTAAGAACCTGAAGCTGATGGCAGAACCAACACTGGAGCCGTGGTCAAAGCTGACTTGAGCTTCTGAAAGCTCTCCTCGCACTCGTCCGACCATACAAATGGTGCACCCTTCTGCATTAACTTGGTCAGAGGCGAAGCAATAGATGAAAAACCCTGGACGAACCGGCGATAATAACCCGCCAAACCGAGGAAACTCCGAACCTCTGTGGCTGAGGACGGTCTAGGCCAACTCTGAACCGCCTCTATCTTCTTAGGATCTACCTGAATACCATCGCTGGACACCACGTGACCCAGGAAAGCCACAGAACCAAGCCAGAACTCACACTTGGAGAACTTTGCATAAAGCTTCTCCTCCCTCAATCTCTGTAATACCACTCTCAAATGTTGCGCGTGCTCCTCCTGGCTACGCGAGTACACCAGGATGTCATCAATAAAAACAATCACAAATAAATCCAGATACGGCCGAAATACACTGTTCATCAAGTGCATGAATGCTGCTGGGACATTGGTCAGCCCAAAGGACATAACCAGAAACTCATAGTGCCCATATCTAGTCCTGATAGCAGTCTTCATAATATCTGAATCCCTAATCTTCAGCTGGTGATAGCCTGAACGGAGATCAATCTTGGAGAATACCTTTGCCCCCTGAAGCTGGTCAAACAAATCATCAATACGGGGCAGGGGATACTTGTTCTTCACTGTCACCTTGTTCAGTTGCCGGTAGTCAATGCACATTCTCATTGTGCCATCCTTCTTCTTCACAAATAAGACCGGTGCACCCCACGGCGACACACTCGCACGAATGAACCCCTTATCTAGGAGTTCCTAAAGCTGATCCTTTAGTTCTTTCAACTCCGCTGGTGCCATGCGATACGGAGGACTGGAAATGGGCTGAGTGCCCGGCACCATATCAATACCAAAATCAATGTCCCTGTCCGGTGGCATGCCCGGCAGGTCTGCTGGAAACACATCAGGAAAGTCCCTCACAACGGGAACAGAATCAAGACTAGGAGTCTCAGCTCCAACATCTCTCACAAAAGCCAAATACGATAGACAACCTTTCCCAACCATCCGCTGGGCCTTTAGGAAAGAAATCACCCTGCTAGGAACATAGTCAGTCA
>NW_017699521.1:0-2428 GCF_001879085.1 Nicotiana attenuata | reverse complement strand
AACCTCTTAATCTATATGTATTTAAGATTATCCAAGTTACGGCTAAGTCATTGAAGCTAGAACTTGTGAAATATATATCGAAAGGCTTGGTAGTAATGTTATCGGTTGGTGGACTGTTTTGGGATGCTCAATATGATTATTATTGATGTTGTTTGGGCTGTTTGGTGATTGTTTGGAATTGTGTTAAGTCGTATATATAGGGGAGGTGCTGTCCGTTTCATCGTAAAATAGGTTGTGGTCGATACATAATAGTTATGACGCTTGAATGGTAACTATAGTACCGTTTCTCTTATTGTAGACTAAGGAGTCGTGAAAATTGCATAGCTTGAGATTGGGGCAGTATATACAAGGTATGTGAGGCTATCCCTTTCCTTCTTTTGCACGACTCCGATTGTACATAATGTAATGAACGAGCTTCCAAAGATACTCTACTCTTAGAAGCTAGCAGTACTTACATTGTTTCCCCTCTTATGGAACGATTGATGTTGATGTTGCTTCTCTTATTCTTATGTTGTCAATGTTATTGGTACTTCCTGATTCTTATAAGGTTCATGGTGAAGAGTTAGTCCTAATAACGTGTACAGAGGATACCGACCTTACGTCATACCGAAAGGTTTAGAACGTGAGTTCATGAGTCGAGCATGCATTATATATATGTATCTATTTTACTCTACCGAGCCGCGCTATAGTCGGCCGGGTATGGCACCTATTGTGCAACCACTGATCAGTTGGGTTTTACCGAGCTCCACGTGGCCGGGTACGTTTTTACCGAGCCTATTACGGCCGGGTACGATATGATGATGATGATGCCCACAGAGGCGTATGTTTTAAAAGTTTATGTATATATACATATGTATTACGCATTTCATGTCAGTAGCCTTAGAGGTACCCAGATGTTACAGGTTGTTTATTCTCTATCCCTGCTTACATTACTGTTCGTACTTATGGTTCCCTGCCTTACATACTCAGTACTTTATTCGTACTGACGTCCTTTTATTTGTGGACGCTGCATGTCGTGCTGCAGGTCCTGATAGACAGGCAGGCGCAGCTCCCCCACCATAGTAGGCTGTCCAGTTCAGCGGTGATTGGTGAGATCCCTTCTTCGGACTTGCCTTGGTCTTGGTATGCATTTCTGTTATAGATATTATGGGTATGTCAGGGCCCTGTTCCGGCTATGTTGCAACACTTATGCTCCTTTAGAGGCTCATAGACAGGTGTCGACTCATGTATAGTTTGGTAGGCCTTGTCGGCTGGTTTTTGTTGTATAGTCTCTCATGGTAGTGTGGTAGCTCGTACCTTATATATAGTTTCTTGATTGTCTAGTCATCCCATGTTATGTATGTTAATGCCATCATATTTTATTGTTGGTTGTCCATGACCAATGTCTACCATTTATATTGATTTCGTCAGCCCTAAAAGATAATAAAGAAGGTTAGATAAAATGTATGTTGGTACTCGGTAAGTATGGCCGGGTGCTAGTCATGGCCCTCCGTTTGGGTCGTGACAAGATACTTTCTTTATTTTTATTATTTATTGCATATTGCCTTTTTGATCTTTTCCGCAATTATCATCTTTAAAAAAAAATTTTATTATTTCACGTAAAAAAATATCGTCTAAGCGCGTAAAACTCATTTGCTAATTTATTAGATCTACCGTCGATATATTAAAAGAAGCAGGATACAAATTTTTTCAAAAAGAGGGATGCAACACGAGGACTTCCCAGGGGGTCACCCATCCTAGTACTACTCTCGCCCAAGCACGCTTAACTTCGGAGTTCTGATGGGATCCGGTGCGTTAGTGCTGGTATGATCGCATCCGACATTCCTTGCACTCTAAATTCTCTTAATACCTTTCCTCCTGCCGCTTTGGGTGCGAAAGTTTTAAGCCTTAAAACGGCATAACTTTACGCTCATTTATCCGTTTTACGCGATTCCTCTTTTGATTTTACGTATTTTTCGCGAGCAAAACCGTTGACCAATAACAACCAGCCCGCTCGACGAATATCACAATTAGAGGGCCCGACGATAATGTATCCCACTATGCCGCATGGAACGACGACATCGCAACTCGACGTTTTACGGATGCCGCCTTCGAGGCGAGGGCGTAGTGACACGTCGAGCGCAACTGTGTTAAGCCCGTAAGGCCGTAGTTGGTAATCGTAATTAACAATATCTACCTTTTAGATACTTTCTTTATTTTTATTATTTATTGTATATTGCCTTTTTGATCTTTTCCGCAATTATCATCTTTAAAAAAAAAAAAATTTATTATTTCACGTAAAAAAAATATCGTCTAAGCGCGTAAAACTCATTTGCTAATTTATTAGATCTACCGTCGATATATTAAAAGAAGCAGGATACAAATTTTTTCAAAAAGAGGGATGCAACACGAGGACTTCCCAGGGGGTCACCCATCCTAGTACTACTCT
>NW_017699520.1:0-2429 GCF_001879085.1 Nicotiana attenuata | reverse complement strand
TCCTCTGTTCTCCAGGCGGGCCCCTGATTGCTGAAACTTGAAATGTATGCCTCTGTTCTCCAGGAGGGCTCCTGATTGCTGAAACTTGCAATGTGTTCCCTTGTTCTCCCGGTGGGCTCCTGATTGCTGAACTTGAAAAGCATTCCCTTGTTCTCCAGGTGGGCTCCTGACTGCAACCAAACAAACAAAGAAAATTATTCTGCCCCAGTTTGGTGACTGGGTGCAGCATGTTATCAGACATTAAAAGCTAAAATTGGAATTGCACTTCCCTTGTTCTCCAGGTGGGCTCCTGACTGCTGAACTTGAAAAGTATTCCAGGTTCTCCAGGTGGGCTCCTGACTGCAGCAAAATAAACAAACATAGAAAATTTTCTGCCCCAGTTTGGTGACTGGGTACAACATGTTATCAAATATTAAAAGCTAAAATTGGAATTGTACTTCCCTTGTTCTCCAGGTGGGCTCCTGACCGCTGAACTTGAAAAAGTATTCCCTTGTTCTCCAGGTGGGCTCCTGACTGCTGAACTTGAAAAAGTATTCCCTTGTTCTCCAGGTGGGCTCCTGACTGCAACAAAATAAACAAACAAAGAAAATTTTCTGCCCCAGTTTGCACTAGGAAGATTTGGGAGTTGTTAGCAAAATATAGATCACCGAAGCTATTGATGCAATGATAAGAGTAAAACAAAAGACTTGATCGGAATGCACGATCCTGTGAGTAAAACCAAAGACATTTGACTAGCAAATTCATCAGACTAGGCCTTCTATCTTAGGAGAAAGATTCCTCAGACTAAGGTTTTGATCCTAGGAGAAAGCCCACTAGACTAGGTCTTCAATCTTAGGAGAACAATTCATCAGACTAAGATTTCCTATCTTAGGAGAAAAACTCATCAGACTAAGATTTAGATCCTAGGAGAAGGTTCATCAGTTTAGGCCGTTTCATTATCTTAGGAGAAAGATCATCGGACTAAGATTTTGATCCTAGGAGAAAGTTCATCAGACTAGGTTTTCTATCTTAGGAGAAAGATTCATCAGACTAAGATTTTGATCCTAGGAGAAAATTCATCAGACTAGGTCTATTTTTGTTATCTTAGGAGAAAGATTCATCAGACTAAGATTATTGGTACCCGCACATTTGGGGAGTGAATGCACCTAGGCAGTTAACAGTTCCTATTATGCTTTTGATCGGTCACATGCGTCATCCCGGCCTTTTCATTTTTCTTTATCTGCCATGCCCTTCCTCTCATTCTTTTGCTTTTCTCTCTTATTTTTCCTTCTTTCCTTCTTGGTTTTTCCTTGTTCCTATTCGCTTCTTTCCTCAAAAATTTGTTTTTGTTTTTTTCGCTCTTTTCTTTCCTTTGCTTCCCTTTTATTTTCTCTTGTAGAAAGGAAATATAGACTCAAAAGACAAACTCTGGTAGAAAAGGAAATACAGACTCAAAAGACAATCATGAATACATTAAAGCTCCTGGTGCCCGCGGGACATCGTTCGGTCTCGCCGTGGGCCTATATGCAAGTTCCCTTATTTTGAATCGTGCTCATCCTGCACATTTATTAAGGTGATTTAATCACTTATTTTGACCTAAAAGAAAAAACATGACACTATTTTTGTTCAAATTTCCAATTTTAAAACAAACGGCAGGTTTTGCAGTTACGGCCTTTCAGCACTTCGGGGAGAAGATTTTAAGGCTGTGCCTGCTAACCGTTAAAAATGACTCAGGGTGGCTGTTCTTGCAAAAACAGCCTTCCGGCGCCCTATTTGGCTTATTTTTTACACGAATGGCGTCACCCGACTTATTCATGACGAAATTAAAAATTTTGGCATTTTTTGGCTATTTTTGCAAAGGGGAGGTTGGACCCGATGAGGGTTGCCTACGTATCTCACATCCGGTGAGAATCAAACCAGCGTAGTTCGGGCAGATAAATCTAACTATTTTTGAAAACAAGACTCTTTTTTTTTTGTTTTTGTTGGCGAATACACTATTTCTGAAAGCAAGATTCTTTTTTATATTTTCTTTTTCAGTGGTAAATAAAATAAACTAATGTGAAAATAAAACTCTTTTGTTTTCTTTTCCATTGGCAAACTAAAAGAACTTTTCTTCTTTTTTTTCATTTTCTCAAAAATTCGGCAGCATTTCGGTACTACTTGGACATTGGTTTTTTCTAATATAGGAACTTAACTCTCTACACTACTATTTTCTCTTTTGGTTTTTCCACTTTTTCTCAAATATTCAAAGCCGGTCAGCATGCGGGTCCCAAACAGATAAATGCACAAATAGGATGCAGCAGGATGGTCCATTATTCCGGGTACACCTGTTCTAGATGGACCCAACCCCTGTGTTGAGTCCCCTAAGTCATATGCACGTGATGCAAATAAGCGTTCCTACTAGGTATCCGGCATGAAGTCAAGTTCTTCTAGGTTCAAAACCTGGGTAT
>NW_017699519.1:0-2429 GCF_001879085.1 Nicotiana attenuata | reverse complement strand
AAGTGAAGTCTTTACTCGTAAGACCTGGGCTAATCAAATAGAGGAGGATGAAGAAGATTATGCAGATAGTCTTCAAGATGATAGTGATGAAGCGGCAGATCAGTTTTCATCGAGTCCTAGATCCAATGAAGAGGCAGCAAGGGTGAATAACGAGCAGGTTTCCAACTCAACTAATAGTGCATCAAGCAAGAAAGGTTTAAGCCCAAATGCACGCGCTTTTGTACCATCCGGGCAGCAGAAAATTGCAACAGTTGGCTTGAGGAATAGCTCTAATTCTAAGGCGATAATCTCAGCACATGATAGAGCCCTTTTGGATGCTTTGGATACTCCAACGCCACATAAATTTGCACTTTCTGCTGGTGCACAACTACTGCAATCTTCGGGTAAGAACATCAACAAAAATATTCAATCTCAAGCCTCCAATGTAAAACCTAATATAACTAAAGGAGTTGTCATTAGGCAACTCCCAATGCGAGTTGCAAAGCAAAAGGGGACTGCCCCAACCACGTCTACGAGATCCAATCGCTCCAAAAAGAAATGATGAATTTTGAATACATATTGAAGAGGTTTGAAGAAGAAGCCAAGGAGTTACAAATTGAACAGTACACAAGGTTGAAGAAAGAGGGGCAAGACTCAATTTTTTACATTGTTTTATTTTGTCACTTTTTAAGCATCATCATTTGTAACATCATCACAGAGTATATTATAAACTCTTTGATGATCATAGAATATTTAGTTCGTAGTAGTTCGTATTTTCTTCATGCTTGTTAGTAGATGAGGTATATTATGCCTCATTAGGATTAGTAAGGTAAGGTTTAGCCCAGTTTGTGTTGCTATACTCCTGTGCCTTTGGAAAGATGTCCAAATGGCTATGAGATTATATGCCCTCGTGAGACTTTGCCGGCAACTACACCATGATCCTCTATATGAGGCTGTCATAAGGGCATTGTGAGGCGCAGAGGAGTGATTATATAGCCAAGGCATAGAGGCAACATTACTGGTGCTATTGTCCCCCTTATTTGTACTCTTCCTATGTGCCTAGTGGATTTGCTCTGCCTTCTCTCTAGAAAAAGAGGCGATTAGAGAGAGAAAGCAAGCTGCCGCCTCCCATGGCCTCGCCGGCCACTGCCCAGCCTTCGCCGGAGGTTGGGCAGTCGTCTACTACCCCTACGACCACCATACAACCATCAACAGTCCCAAACAACACCCTAAATTACGCGCAATTACTTAAATCTAATGCATTAAATGCTGTCATGCAGCCTACGTCGAACATAACCCTAAAACCTATCGAGTATCTTCATGGAGAACCAATTGTTCGATGGAAGAAGCAAGAAGTAAGGCAGTCCATTGCTCAACAAGGCTTAAACATGGCAGTTCTTGGTAAGTTTTCGTATGGCAAGCCTGGGATTCATGATCTACGTAAAGTTTTGCCTATTCAATGTGAATTAAAGGGTCCATGCTCAGTTGGTTTGATTGAGGACAGTCATGTATTGATCAAGCTCTCGCTAATGGAAGATTATGTTCACTTGTTATCAAAGCCTGCTTATTATTTGAAAATTCATAACGAGATGTGGCAGATGAGGTGTACTAAGTGGAATCCATGGTGGAAGGTTGATGAAGAAACTCCAATTGCTATAGCATGGATATCTTTTCAAGATTTACCTCCAAATTTCTTTGGAAAGGAGTTTGTGTTCTCCTTAGCTAGGGCAGTAGGGAAGCCATTACATGTTGATTTGGCTACTCAAAATGGTACAAGGCCAAGCTGTGCTAAGGTGAAGGTTGAGGTGAATTTATTGGCAAACTTACCTCAAAGGATCAAGATTGTTGAGGAGGAGGATGAGTCTGGGCCAGAAGAGTTCAAGTGGATTAAAATTAGGTATGACTACATGCCTAAATACTGCAAGACTTGTAAGAAGCAAGGGCATAATGAACAAGAGTGCTGGGTAATTCATCCAGAATTACATAGAAATTTTCGAGGTCATGTCAATGATCAAGTGAAGGATCAAGCAGTATTAGTGAGTACTGATGTTGTTGGCACTGCTGCAGCTTCAACAAAGGTCTTATCAAGTGGAAAAGTACTTGGAAATCCTACTGCTAATCATGCTAAACAAGAGTGGATGCAAACCAGGAGGAACAAGTATCAAAGAGATAGGAGAGGCTACATAATTGAGGAGGTCAAGGAGAAGGGAGACAACAAGGGCAAAGGAAAGATCAATGAAGGTACTGTGGTATCAAATAATAAGTTTCGAGCTTTGGAGGTGGAAGATGCAACTTTGGAAGTTGAGGAAATTACTGAACCAATCTTAACTATTGAAGAAGGCAAGGTGGAAAACAATGGCAAAAACAAAGGCAAGGAACAAGAAAAACTAAATACAAACAAGGCAAAGGGGAGTCCTAATCCCAGTGCTAATAGGATTGGGAAAACTGAT
>NW_017699518.1:0-2429 GCF_001879085.1 Nicotiana attenuata | reverse complement strand
GTTGTGGCTAAAGGACCATCAGTGATGATATCCCAAAGCTCATAGTCTTCGCCCATTATATGGTCTTTCATTATGTTTTTCCACCAGGAGTAGTAGAGGCCATTGAAGAGAGGAGGCCTGGCAGGGATTGCCCTTCCCAGTTCCCAGGTGGTGCACTCATGTTGATCTTTTCCTAAGGTGTTAACCTCTTCAAGGATAACTTGCTCTGATACCAATTGATGTTATAAACGTCAATACCACACAAGAGTGGGGGTGATTTGTGTGGTACCTAATTTTCGCGTTAGAAGAACCTGGTTCTTCTAAGTGTTCTAACTACAGCAGTTTGTGGAATAATAAATACTGAAAGTAAAGTGCACAGAGATTTTTACGTGGAAAACACCTGGCTCAAAAGGTGAAAAAACCACGACCTACTACTCAATAGGATTTTCCCAAACTCCACTAAAATCACTGAGCCAAAAACTGCATTTACAAAACTCTTTGTAAACCTAAGGATTAACTCTAATCCCAGTGTAGCACACAGCCTCAACTGTTGCGACACTTTCAAGTTAACTCTAAATTGAATACTCAATATACCTATTACAATTGCTTCTGGATAAAGCTAAAAGGTACAATATGAAAACCTACTACAATTGAACTAGACTTAGAATAAACACAATGATGAAACTGGTTCTTCTATCTTAGTTCATGTAGCTTCAGACGTGCACACTTGTATCTCGCATATGTTGCTTGCAAATCAGACTTGATCTTTTTGCTCTCAAATATGCTTAACTTCTGCTTATGTGCATTCACCTGTAAAAGAGAACAATCGTTATATTTTTATAGAGTTAGTAATCAGAGTTTGATAAGAACTCGAATTGTGGATCCTTTGACAATTCGAGTCCAAGAACAACTCTAACTCCTAATCCATATTCTTGATCCGGATGTAATTCTCTTTTCATAAGGAGACTTCAACTCCTTATCCTATATGCAATCTTTTCGATCAGTTCAGAAGATATTCATCAAGATATTGCTGCTTGATTTCAAGGACTTATCTTCTTCACGTGTATCTCATGTGTATGGGCCATAACAACTGTGTCTCCTTAGATGAACCTGGTCCTTTACTGAGTTCGTTTGTCATTCTTCAAAACTTTAACTGATCTTGGGCCAAATTTCCCCTTTTTGATGATGACAAACTCTGTGCTTTTACTGATTATA
Organism: Nicotiana attenuata; assembly: GCF_001879085.1. Taxonomy (NCBI): domain Eukaryota; kingdom Viridiplantae; phylum Streptophyta; class Magnoliopsida; order Solanales; family Solanaceae; genus Nicotiana; species Nicotiana attenuata. Next base: position 1,235 of record NW_017699518.1, on the reverse strand, counting down.
GAACCTGTGGAACTCAGCTAAAATATCATCACTTACTTATCATTAAGGGCCAGATTTAATTAGGTCATAAACATCACTGTTCAGAAAATAGACACAATTTCTTTTAAAGCACAATATCTTCCCCCTTTTGGCATCATCGAAAAGTTGCATAATTATGTGAATCCCAGAATATTAATCATTACTCATGGCCACTGGGGCAACTGCAAGTGAAAGCATGCTTTAGATAATCAAAAATCAACTTGACAAAAATAACTATTAAGAGCAAAATCATCACAAAACAAGAGAAATGCAAATTGTCATTGATAAGGCATTGCTTCTACAGTACAGTCCACAAAAAGAAAGAACAAAAACTACCAACCATGAGCAAAAACAAGAAAAATCCCGAATCTGGGTCACTGGGGGTAATTGAAATGGTTCGGAACTAGGACAAAGATGGCTAAGGCTTAGAAGAACTGGAGGGTTGGGATTGGAGTAGGTTGAGCATTGTTTGTAGCATCCCTTCATTCTTTTCCTTTTCTTTTGCAAGTTCTGCCTTCAACTCATTCCTTTCTTCTTCCAATTCAGCTACTCGAGCCTGAAGCCTAGCAATCTCAGCATCTTTGGTCCCACATTCTTGCATCAAAGCTCTAACTTTGCTATTCACTGGAGTTTTTACGGATGAACCAGGTTCAACAGGGGCAACACTTAGCAGATAATCACAGGCCTGGAGAGTCTTGATTCCAAAGTGCTCCTTACTGGAGGCATTTTTCCACTTCTTCAAAGGGACGTTCATCCTGTCCAGTACAGTTGTCAAAATGAATCCATAAGGAGTAGTATGAGCCTTTGAACCATTTATGACTCTGTCCAGCAATTTGACTATGAAGGCAGGCCAATTGATTTGTTTACCCCTTACAAGACACTCCATGAGAACCAGGTCCATATAATTTGCAGTGTGCCTCCTCTCTTGTCTAGGAAACAGACATTTGTTCACAAACTCAAAGAGCACTTTATGCTCTGGCTTCATTTCACTCTTTTGAACAAATCGTGCTTCAGGCACCTCTTCAGCATCCTTTGTGTCATAGAAGTTCCTGGTAATTTGGAGTGCTGTGGGCAGATCATCTAGACAAGGCCACCTTTGCCTAGTATAATCATCATAGCCCTCACTTGGGATGTCTAGAATCCTGCCCAGCTCTAGTGCATCAAACTCCACCTTCACACCTTTCACTATACTGGTTACTCGCCCATTTTCCACAGAG
>NW_017699517.1:0-2430 GCF_001879085.1 Nicotiana attenuata | reverse complement strand
GTTCGGGCTTATTCAGTACATAGATGTGAGATTCTGATCTTGTGAATGATGTCCGAAGTGGAAATGTGGTTTTAAGGCTTATGGGCTAGGTTGGAATGTGAAAAATGCAGTTTCATTGTGTTATCGGACCTATATGAGATAGGGTGACGTAAGATCACCCCCGGGTATGTGCACGGTAAGGTTACACAGCGATTTAATGGTTTTCGGAACAACTCTGGGCACGTTCGAGGACGAACGTATGTTTAAGTGGGGGAGGATGTAACGACCCGATCGGTCGTTTTGAGCTTTTGCACTTTGCTCGCCAGTTCTTGGGCATGACTAGCCCCGTGTGATGTATTATGACTTACTTAAATCGTCGCTTTTGGTTTTGAGGATGATCAGAATGAATTTGGAAGAACAGTTCTCAGTTTGAAGCTTAAAAATTTGAAAGGTTTGACCAAGTTTTGACTTGTTAGCATATGATCTCGGATTGGAATTTTTATGATTTTTTAGCTACTTTAGGTGATTTGGGACTTAGGAGCGTGATTGGAATATGTTTTGGAGGTCCGGAGTAGATTTAGGCTTGAATTGGCGAAATTGGAATTTTGGCATTTTCCGGTTGATAGGTGAGATTCTGATATAGGGGTCAGAATGGAATTCCGGAAATTGGAATAGGTCCGTTGTGTCATTTGTGACGTGTGTGCAAAATTTCAGGTCATTCGGACGAGGTTTGATAGACTTTCTCATCGAATTCGGAATTCGGAAATTTGGAATTCTTAGGCTTGAATCCGAGGATGATTCGATGTTTTGATGTTGTTTTGAGCGTTCGGAAGACTGGAACAAGTTTGAATGATGTCATGGGGTGTGTTAGCATGTTTGGTCGGGGGCCCATGAGGCTCGGGTAAGTTTTGGAAGAGTTTGTCGTTTTGAGCATAAGCATGTAATGATCCAAGGTCCTTTTTTAGTTCTAGAGATCGAAATTTGATTTCGAGACTTTCGGAATTTTGATAATGAATTATAGGAGTGATCAATAAAGTTTGGTCTAATTTCATCAAGTCGCGATTGGGTTTTTGACGCGAAATATGAGTTTATTGTTTAACGAGCGAAATGGGTATCGCACTAAGCAAACGAGCTCCGAATTGAGTTTCAATTGAAGGACTATGTTCGTATCATTATTTGTGACTCATAGGAACAAGAATCATCGAATTCCGAGTTCGTATGATGGAGTTAGAGCCATTTTAGTAAGATTAAAGACTGCTGGTGCATCAGATCTGGTATGCAGCTTTTAGCGACCAGATTGGACCTTTTAGCGACGAAAATTAAGCCTTTAGCGACCAGAATCGGATTTATTAACGTTGTTACGTTTTTGAGCTCATTTTGACGTTTTTTTGGTGAAAGAACACGGCTTGGGGCGATTTTTGAGCAAGAAATCATGGGAAATATTGAGGTAAGTCACTTGTGATCATTTCTACTCCATAATATTGAATTATCATCGAATAATCCGACTAGATTACATGTTTTTGAGGCGTAAATTGAGGATTTGGACCTAGGGATTTGAAAATAAGATTTGAATATTTGGAGGCCGAATTGTTATCGGAATTTAGTAATTTTGGTATGGTTGGACTCGTGGTTGAATGGGTTGTCGAATTTTGTGAGTTTCGTCGGATTTCGAAGCGTGGGTCCGGGGGCCGGCTTTGAGCGATTTCGGGATTTTGATGTTAAATTGGATATTTTCGAGTGGGCTTCGCTCCCTTAGCATAGTTTAATGTTTATGTACTGATTATGGCTAGATTTGGAGCATCCGGAGGTCGATTCGTGCGGGCGAGGCATTGCGGGCTAGAGTTTGGATCGGATCGAGGTAAGTAATGATTGTAAATACTGTCCTGAGGGTTTGAAACCCCGGATTACACATCGTTGTTTTATTTTGAGGTGACGCACACGCTAGATGACGAGCGTGGAGTTGTGCACCATTGGGGATTGTGACTTGGTCCGTCCCGTACGATTGTTAAGTCGCGTATTTGATTTGAAACCATATGATTTTCCATGTTCTAGAGATTGATATTATATTTTGGGCTGTATGCCATGTTTAGGGCCTTGTGCTGACCTGTTGAGACCCTTAAGGGCATTTTTACTATTTTTCCTCACTCTATTTGTTTTGAAAGCATATCATCAGTCATGTTTTACCTAGTTATTGTTTAAATCTGGTTTTATCACTATATTTCTTAGAAATGTGAAAACTGTTTGGGCTGGGTTCCCTGTTTTACTGATGGTCCGAGTGATGGTGAGTTGATGACTGAGATAGACCGAGGGTCTGATTGTGAGGTTGATGACTGAGATAGACTAAGAGTCTGATTGTGAGGTTAATGACTGAGAGAGGCCGAGGGCCTGGTTGTAAGGATTATATATCTATGGATCGGGCTATATATATATATATATATATATATATATATA
>NW_017699516.1:0-2430 GCF_001879085.1 Nicotiana attenuata | reverse complement strand
ATCAAAGGCCTAAATGTCATCCTTTTATCTATCACAATTACACCCTTATTCTACTAACGGGGCAGCATTTCGTCTCTTCTAATTGCTCCTAGTCTTAGACTCCTCTGTGTTCATTCAGGCTGTACCGAGCTTTTTATTACATATGGAAATCATCAGCTCCCTTGTTTTGATGGATTTAATCCCGAGGACATACATATTCTCGTCACCTTCTCACTCACCTTTTCATATCCTTACTCCTATCTACCTAAAACCTTGTTGCTCTACAATGCTTTACCTTAGGACCTACACCGATCTATTTATACTACTCGCAACCTTCCTTTAACTTGCTAGAACCGTAAATTTCCTTTTGTGCCTTCTCAGTTGTCCTTAAATGTAAGCAATTACTTTTCGTGGTCGTTCTATCACTTGTTGCATGAATAATTGGCTTGTCTTATTGCCCACGAATACTGTAATTTCCTGTACCTCATATGATCTCAAACATCTCCTTTGATTTTTTTTCCATTCATTAGCCACGATAGGTGCCACTTTCTTATGGAGTGTATACAATATTGTAGCAAGGCTGTTGTTATAAGATCATTTACTCTTTAGCTCACTATGCTTAGGTGGAAACCTTCTTCCTTATTTTCTCAACTAATCTTTCGTTGTAGTACTTAGAGAGACCTTCTGGCTCTTGTAAAGTTGCGAGCTTGTTATATCGTACATCCGAAGGAAATTTTTGTTGTTCTTACTCGCCTATAATAATCCTTAGTTACATAACTTTGTGCCTTTGTGCTCGTAGGGTTACTTCTAAGCTCAAATTTTTATTGTCTCCTTAGTGGCACTCTCTCTTATTTTCATAAACCTTAAAAACGGTACCTTTAACTGCCTCAACTCCGATCTGAATTTTTTTTTCAAATGATTGTAATCTTATATCTGCGAGACCGAATTCACTATGCTGCGGTTCACTACATTTATCTTGCATGATATGTTGATTTGCTTATAACCTCTTGTTTATCCATAACTAGGCTCTTCCTGAATCAACTACTAATTACTCGTTGGTCCATTCTCATATATACATATATTCTGCATAATCTCTCTTGGGTTATTTTCTTTATCTTAACTTACCACTCGTACTGGCTTCTTATGTATCAAGTGTTCATTCACACTTATCTATCAATAACGTCTGGTGTGGGAACCCATACTGCCTCTCTCCGACGGCGTGCTTGTGTAATGTTCTGGAGTCGCAACATATCTGTAGGAACTGAACAAATGCAACATCATCCCTTTCTCCTTTTTATTACATTCTTCCTTTACAATTCCATAGTTACCTGAACCGCTTAATTCCGACTTAATACCATATCACACCATATTCCCCCCTTTAGGGGAGTACTAAGATTTAGTACTACAACGATCTACCTATAGATGTTTCACCTCTTCATCGTTGGCATCTTTTCACATCATCAATGAACCTTAATAGTCTTATGGTAACCTTCTGTACAAGGGATAACTTAATTTCTTACGCACTAAGGTGACACCTAGTGTAACTGGCACAGTTAGTCCCTTAATATTAACTCTGTTCAAAGTGCTTGCTTTAGGTAGCGACTTCCTAAATGGCCTTTAAAGGTTATTCGCCTTTTGTCTATTCTATTATTGTTGGAACACGATCGCTGAAATTCTCATGATGTCGACTATTATCATATCCTCCGGTCCCTAATTCATGTTCAATTCTATCTTGTTTACTAGACCATACTAATTTCTGTTACTACGGTGGTCTAATTTTTTTTTTTTCCTTCTGGTAATCATGTTCAAGTCACCAACTCAATTCTCGTATGAGGATATAGCCTTTTGCCTATACTCTTTTATTGTCTCAAGGCCTGTCACCTCTTGTCTATTCCTTTACTTGACTATAGACTCTATCATCGTGTCATATTTTGATTTACCGTTATCACCCATTTATCACATCTTACTCATAATACTTTATTTACTCTCTTCTTATTCTCCTACTAATACTTCTGTTTATCACCTTATTCTGAAAACTTCAATAAAATATTCTTTCGCTTTTAACTCCCCTTACTCCATCCACTGGCTCTTCGGGTCGCCTAACATTCTCTCTTTACTAGGGACGGGAGCCATACAAAGGTAAATATTTATCTCTTCTAGGATTGTGCCGATCATCTCAATTTTCTGGACATTCTAGTATTTCATATTTAAGTGTACTATTCTAGATTGCACCATCGGGGTGTCTCACAAGGGGAACAATTACAACATTTGCAATAACCCTCGGAAATGTTAGCTAATGATAATAATCCATCTACCATCTTGGGTTACTCTAGCCCCAATTGGATCTTGCTATCCCCTTCTTCTCTTAAACTATATTTGCCAACTCCCATAGGGCATAACTGAGATGGGTGGGGCAAATTGTATATATCTCTGTAATTGTTGAAAGTAACT
>NW_017699515.1:0-2430 GCF_001879085.1 Nicotiana attenuata | reverse complement strand
AGCACCTTCCATCTTGTTGCATTGTTCATGAATTGATATGTACCAAACCTTTGTATTTCACAAGGATCCCAAAGCATGTTGATTGTTACTAGCTCAATGCGCTTGTTGTTTTTTCCTGACTTATGACATTTTGATGTGTTAGCCAGACCCCGTTTTGTGCAATTGGAAAGCTGGTGGCAAATTTTGAAGTCATTTCTTACTTGTTCTGACCAGACATACTCAAGAAGAGGAAGTAAACAAAACAAAAAGAACAGAGTAGAGGACAATGGGAAGAGATGATTCCTAACAAGAAAACTACAAAGTAGAAACCTATCGGATGTGGATACCAACTCTAATGACCATGACATGCACCTGCGGCCTATTCTGTTAAGCAAATCTGATGTTCAACTCTTGTCGTGCCTTTTTACCGTGAAACTGGGCTTCAATGCTCCGCTTATCCAATCTGATTCACTATCCTTATTCGACTTGTAGTGCCCGAAAGGTTTTCACCATCAAGCCTCTCTCATTTTGGTCTTTCTCTCACCTCGCTATCGCCTTATGGTGCCTGTGAAGGTTTTCACCAATAAGACTCTCTCATTTTTATTTCTCTCAGCTTACTTTGCCTTATGGTGCCCGTGAGGGCATTTATCATCAAGACTCTCTCATTCTTCATTTCCCTTGTTTGGACTGGAGTGTTGCCCCTGATATGGTTCACCTCTACTCGCTTTACTCGGCGTCTCTCGAAGATTGATCAGAAGGTCTTTCTTTGGACCGTAATGCAGGCTTTTGGACAGGGTTAGGAAGAAAGGGTATCAAAGGCTCAAAACAATTCAACATGGGTTCAAAATTACAACTTTCGGAATCAGATTTGTTACAACAACCACAACTTCTGCCCCAGTTTCTTTCTTGGGGGACTTTGGATTTTTGTTTTGGTGTAACTGAACCTCAGAGAGAGGCTGCCTACGTACCCTTTCGGGATCAAGTCAAACGTAGTTCAGGCCATAGAACTACTTTACTGTGGCGATCTTTCTTTCTTCTACTTTTCTTTTTTTTTCTTTTCATTTCTTTTCTCTTCCTTCTCTCTTCTCTTCTTTTTCCTTTTTTTTCTCTTTTCTTTTCTTTTCTCTCTTTTTTTTTCTTTTTCTTTCTTTTCTTCTCTCTTTCTTTCCTTTTCTTTTGGACTGTTTTTTCCTTGTTTCTCCGCTGATTTTCCCTGCTCGGGCCTTCAAGTTTTGTTATTGATTCCGAAAGAGGGATACGAAAGGAAATATAATGAGGCTCAAAGGGATAACAAAGGATAAAGTGTTTGGGTAGCAGAACAAAATGCCTTCATCATTTCCATCTCAAGACATGCCAAATACAATCAGGTACACAAAGAAAAAGAAAATCATACATAATATCTCTTGACTGCATCAGAATTGATAGCCATTTCTACACATTTTCCTTCCACGTCCGTTAGATATAAAGCGCCATTGGACAAAACTCTGGTTACAACAAATGGCCCTTGCCAGTTTGGGGCAAACTTTCCTTTTGCCTCAGCCCAATGAGGTAGGATACGTCTGAGCACCAACTGTCCTACTTCGAACTTCCGCGGACGCACTTTCTTGTTATATGCTCTTGCCATTCTTCGTTGGTACAATTGACCGTGACACACTGCAGCCAGTCGCTTCTCATCAATCAAACTTAATTGTTCCAGGCGGGCTTTAACCCATTCGTCATCATCAATCTCTGCCTCTACGATGATTCGGAGGGACGGGATTTCAACCTCTGCGGGTATTACTGCTTCGGTTCCATACACCAATGAGTAGGGAGTCGCTCCTACTGAAGTGCGGACAGTAGTGCGATAGCCCAACAAAGCAAAAGGTAACTTTTCATGCCATTGCCTTGACCCTTCTACCATTTTCCGAAGTATTTTCTTGATATTCTTGTTAGCTGCTTCGACTGCCCCATTTGCCTTAGGACGATATGGAGTGGAATTGCGGTGCATGATCTTAAACTGTTGACATGTCTCGGCCATCAAATGACTATTGAGATTGGCACCATTATCTGTGATGATTACCTTCGGGATCCCAAACCGGCATATGATATTTGAATGTACGAAATCGACAACTGCCTTCTTAGTCATGGATTTGAAGGTTTTTGCCTCCACCCATTTAGTGAAATAATCAATAGCTACCAAAATGAATCTGTGCCCATTTGAGGCTGCTGGCTCAATCGGACCAATAACATCCATTCCCCAGGCAACGAACGGCCATGGTGCTGACATTGTATGCAATTCAGATGGTGGAGAATGAATCAAATCTCCGTGTATCTGACATTGATGACATTTGCGCACGATACTGATGCAATCCCGTTCCATAGTAAGCCAATAATAACCTGCTCGGAGGATCTTCTTTGCCAATATATATCCACTCATATGAGGTCCACAACCTCCCGCATGTACCTCAGTCA
>NW_017699514.1:0-2430 GCF_001879085.1 Nicotiana attenuata | reverse complement strand
ATTTGTTCCTTCATCTATTTCTTTCCCACATGCATACATCACCTCACCTTCTTCATTCCTCAACACAAAACCATATGAACTCCTCCCAGGATTACCCCTTGAAGCCCAGTCTGTATTCACCTTAATCCAGCCCGGCTCAGGATATTTCTAGATTACTTTTGTAGTCTTCAAAGCAGGTGTATAGTTCTCCATCACATGTATCAATTCCGACCAGTTGTGAGGTACCTTAAGGAGACTAGGTTTCCTTACCTTCACCAGTGATTGATGTGTTGTAGAAATCTGGAAATAACTCTGCTAATAGTCACTGGATCTCCATATTTGTTGCCATTTCTTCTTTTCCAAAGTTCCCAAACTATGATCGATGGGAGAGCCTGCATTATAGGTTGAACATAATAATAGAAGGCCTCTGAATAACATCATTTGCGGCGGCTGACAAGCCTGATACGTGCCATCACCAATCACTTACATAACTCGATCACGCTGCAGAAACTAACTGCCAACAGCAATATGCCAAATTCAACTATGGCCAATCAACTACCTTCTTCCAATTTATCCTTGATTGCCTTAAAGATATCACTGATTTCTTCCATCACATAACATAGTCCCTCTGCACTCATCCTGAGCGACCTCGAATCACGAGACCATGTTGTCTCAAATCCCATGAACTGACTCACATCTCTCAAATGCCATACCGCAAGCCAAAACATCACAGAACGTCCTGAGTCTCCATTCGTAAGCTGCTGCATAAGCTTGATTCTCAAGTGCGCCTATAGGCTCGAAATCATTAAGTATTATACTTCATCTTTTGAATTTTCACTAGGACCGCTGCTGAGAGCCACCCGCTCTGACTTGGCCCCGAATATAATCAACTCCATAAATCTTATAACACATGAATACCCTCTCGACGAGGCACCCGGTGGAATCACTTCCTTGAAACCTGCATTTATACAAGGCATAAATCCTGAATCCTTCCCCAAGTCTGAACATGGGCCAATAAGGCCAGTCATAACATGCATTTCAACAATCCCTTTGCTCAATTCATCTCTTATGTTCTTTTCCCGTAGCTGGAATAACCCATCAACATACTAATAACCAGAAACCTTGCAAGCAATCAACTCTGCAACCCTATCACAAGCGGTGGGACTCTCCCACTTAGCTTGAAGCCATAATTTCACCAATCTAGAACTCACTCTCCCTTTTTATCCCTTATAGACATAACTTTGCACAATCAACTGCCAAAATTCTCGAGATCTCTCTGTAAAACCCCTTTCTTATACTCTAAATCATCCGCCACATTCGCACGATCGATTTCTTCGCTACATACCCGATAAGATTCTTCGCAGAAGCCTCGCCAATCACGCGACTGCTAATCTTCTCACTTGGCTAACCCACCTATAGAAGGCTCTCCCCGGCATCTTCCAACACTGCTGCACAGGGTACAATTACTACGACATCAATGACCCTTCCTGAGTTTGAGCTCACACTCCAGTTGCACCGGTCCATTTTACCCCTTGTGGACATCATTGAAATGTGCGACAACATCCTCCCAATTCAAAGCCATGCTGCATCTTTCTTCATTTAAGCGGCTCCTTCACGTTATATTAAACCTCCGGCCCCACAAGAACCCCTACCTCAAATTGAATCCGTAGACCCCAATCACGAATCACTGATATTATCAAATCACTCCAACTCTCCTTAAGGTACGTGGTCCTTCCACTGCAAGCCCATATGATCTCCGCCACTCTCCCACTTTGGCGGAACTCATCCCCTTAATCGACTACTCAACCTTTGCTTCATATACCTGGCCTTTCTTGCAATTTGAAACTCCGCATGACACTTCCCACATGCCTTTCTCATCTTTTGCTGCTCAGTTGCTGCCTTAATAAGAATTTATCTTCATAGAACTTGAATTCTCAATTTGCTACTAACTCCAAACCTACCCGAAGGTCATCTTTCTCGAACCGTTAACAATAGAAATACTGATTAAATCCTGAACCACCGCATCCTGCGATATCTGATAGTTGTATCTCTGCTACTATTTCACAATATCTTGCCTCAAAGGCGAATCATAGAAGATCATAACACCGACAAACTTGATATGTCCAATTAGGACAACAGCACCCTAATATAAAAGAAAATCCACCTCGCTTTCAATTGCCAAGTCTTATTACTTCCACCCGTCTACATCCTGACCCTCCTTAGCTCGATTACCTTTCCCCCCTGCCGGGAATGACACACTGAATCTCTTGATTGTGCGCTGAGTAAACCTCCCTTGAAATCATTCACTACCCTGACACGTGGGCAACACCCTACCATCATATCACTACTGCAGAATAGGCATTCATAAGCATTGCGGCAACTTGTGCCTAGCCTCAAAGCCCTCGAGAATACCGCTACTGGGCGGAAACAACAAAATATTCTTCCATAAGG
>NW_017699513.1:0-2431 GCF_001879085.1 Nicotiana attenuata | reverse complement strand
CCGTTCGGCCGGTTGGGAACTTAATTAGTTCTTGGCCTAGTTAGTGTTTTAGTAGTACCTGGATTGTGAGGTGATTATGAGGTCCCGATCATAGTTAGAGACGACCTTTTCCGTTGCGTTATGGGGGGAAGCGTCTAGTGGGATTGTGGAAGCAGGGGAACTCACTTTCGAGGGTGGGTGATGAAAAGGTTAGCTTTTCATGTGTGCAAGTCAATGAAGCAGCCCAATTGTACCGAAGTGTGCTCATTTGTGGATCTAGTCACGACTGTGATAATTGATGATACTAGTGCAATGATCAATGTTGAGGACCCTTTGGAGGCCGTATTGTTGAATTTGGATGTCAATGACGATGCGGGCCGAGTGCAATGTGTGAATGATTTACATGGAATGGGCTCTTATTCTTACGAGCCTAGGAAACTTTCTTTGGATCTTGAAAATAGAAAAACGCCTCCAACAAAGCCTTCAATTGAGGAACCCCCGGTGTTGGGGTTGAAGCCATTACCTCCACACCTCAGGTATGAATTCTTGGGCTCTAATTCAAATTTACCAGTTATTATTTCCTCTTGTCTTACTAACATGCAAGTAGATGCCACATTGGCGATGCTCAAAAAGCAAAAAAAGGCAATTGGATGGACTCTAGCTGATATTCGGGAAATAAGCCCCGCATTCTGTATGCACAAGATTATTCTGGAAGATGATGCAAAACCCTCCCTGGAACATCAAAGGAGGCTCAATGAGGCAATGCAAGAAGTGGTGAAAAAAGAGGCGATCAAGTGGTTAGATGCCGGCATGGTGTATCCTATCTCTGACAGCTCCTGAACTTCTCCGGTGCAATGTATGCCGAAGAAGGGTGGTATGACCATGGTGACCAATGCTAATAATGAACTTATTCCAACCCGGACAGTGACCGGATGGAGGGTGTGCATGGACTACCGCAAGCTGAACAAGGTGACCCGCAAGGATCACTTCCCACTGCCTTTCCTGGACCAGATGCTAGATCGCCTTGCTGGGCGTGCCTTCTATTGTTTGTTGGATGGTTATTCAGGGTACAATCAAATTTTGATAGTTCCAGAGGATCAGGAGAAGACAACCTTTACTTGTCCATATGGCACCTTTGCTTTCTCTCGGATGCCTATTGGGTTGTGCAATGCACCAGCAACATTCCAACGGTGTATGATGGTCATTTTCACCGATATGGTGGAAGATATATTAGAGGTGTTCATGGACGACTTCAGTGTGGTTGGTGATTCATTTGAAGAGTGTTTGAGAAATTTGGATAGAGTGTTGGCCCGGTGTGAAGACACCAATCTTGTGCTAAATTGGGAAAAATGCCACTTCATGGTTGAGGAGGGCATAGTGTTGGGCCATAAAATTTCAAAGCATGGGATTGAAGTTGATAAAGCCAAGATAGAGGTGATTTCAAGGCTTCCTCCCCCCACTTCTGTCAAGGGGGTGAGGAGTTTTCTTGTGCATGCGGGGTTCTATTGGCGATTTATCAAGAACTTTTCGAAGGTAGTGAATCCTCTTTGCAAGTTGCTAGAAAAGGATACAAAGTTTGTGTTTGATGAGAGATGCATGGAAGCCTTTGAACTTCTCAAGCATAAGTTGACCACCACCCCGATCATTACCGCACCCAATTGGAGCTTGCCTTTCGAACTCATGTGCGACGCGAGTGATGTTGCAGTTGGGGCAGTTTTGGGTCAAAGAGTGAAAAAAATGTTTCATCCAGTGTACTATGCGATCAAGACTATGAACGAGGCTCAAAGGAACTACACGGTGACTGAGAAGGAATTGTTGGCTATTGTGTTCGCCATGGAAAAATTTCGGCCATATCTTATGGGAGCCAAAGTCATAGTGCACACCGATCATGCAGCTCTTAGATATTTGATGACAAATAAAGACTCCAAAGCTAGACTGATGCGATGGGTCTTATTACTTCAAGAGTTCGATTTGGAGATAGTGGACCGAAAAGGTAGTGAAAACCAAGTGGCGGATCATTTATCCCGCTTGGAGAAGGAAGGAAGGCCGTGTGATGGCCTAGAGATCAATGATGCATTTCCCGATGAGCAGCTACTTTCTGTGTCGATGAGTGATATGCCATGGTTTGCGGACATTGCTAATTTCCTTGTGACTGGTATCATCCCGTGTGAGCTCTCTTCTAACCAAAGGAAGAAGCTCAAACGGGATAGTCTGGACTTCTATTGGGACGAGCCATACTTGTTCAAGATTTGCACCGACGGAGTGATCCGGAGGTGTGTACCTGAGGAGGAGCAATTTAGCATTCTAGAGGCTTGTCATTCCTCCCCCTATGGTGGCCATCATGGAGGGGCGAGGACAACTTCAAAAGTTCTGAGTTGTGGTTTTTATTGGCCAACCTTGTTCAAAGATGCAAGTGACCTAGTAAAAAGGTGTGATCAATGTCAACGAGCGG
>NW_017699512.1:0-2431 GCF_001879085.1 Nicotiana attenuata | reverse complement strand
GAAGAACGAGCGACTGTGCAGGCTAACACACGACTAGGCTCAGAAACATCCAGCCTCACGAACTGATTGGCCAAAGCCTGAACATCCAAAGCAAGCGGCCTCTCACCGACCGGAATATAAGCAAGACTGCCCATGCTGGCTGACTTCCTACTCAAAGCATCGGCCACCACGTTGGCCTTTCCCGAATGATATAAGATGGTGATATCATAGTCTTTCAACAACTCCAACCACCTCCTCTGCCTCAAATTCAAATCCTTTTGTTTGAACAAATACTGAAGACTCTTGTGATCCGTGAACACCTCACATGCCCCGCCATACAGATAATGCCTCCAAATCTTCAATGCGTGGACAATGGCTGCCAACTCCAAATCATGAACCAGATAGTTCTTCTCATGAATCTTCAACTGCCGCGAAGCATAGGCAATGACCTTGCCATCCTGCATCAACACTGCACCAAGTCCAATACGAGAAGCATCACAATAAACTGTATAAGGCCCTGAACCTGTGGGCAAAACCAACACCGGTGCCGTGGTCAGAGCTGTCATGAGCTTCTGAAAGCTCGCCTCACACTCATCCGACCATTTGAACTGGGCACCCTTCTGGGTCAACCTGGTCATCGAGGCTGCAATAGATGAAAACCCCTCCACGAAGCGACGATAGTAGCCTGCCAATCCCAAGAAACTCCGAATCTCTGTAGCTGATGCTGGTCTAGGCCAGTTCTTGACTGCCTCAATCTTCTTCGGATCAACCTGAATACCCTCTGCTGATACAACAAGACCAAGAAATGCAACCGAACTCAACTAGAACTCGTACTTCGAGAACTTAGCATATAACTGACTATCCCTCAGAGTCTGAAGAACCACTCTAAGGTGCTGCTCGTGCTCCTCCCGGCTGCGGGAATATATCAAAATATCATCAATGAAGACTATCACGAACGAATCCAAATAAGGCCTGGACACTCGGTTCATCAAATCCATGAAGGCTGCTGAGACATTTGTCAACCCGAATGACATAACCAAGAACTCATAATGCCCGTACCGAGTGCGGAAAGCTGTCTTGGGGACATCAGATGCCCTAGTCCTCAACTAATGGTAGCCAGATCTCAAGTCAATCTTTGAAAATACCCTGGCACCCTGAAGCTGATCGAACAAATCATCAATCCTCGGCAACAGATACTTATTCTTGATTGTAACCTTATTCAATTGCCGGTAATCAATACACATTCTCATTGACCCATCCTTCTTTTTAACAAACAACACCGGCGCACCCCAAGGCGAAACACTGGGTCTAATGAAACCCTTCTCAAGCAAGTCTTGCAACTGCTCCTTTAACTCTTTCAACTCAGGCGGGGCCATGCGATACGGCGGGATAGAAATGGGCTGAGTGCCCGGAGCCAAATCAATGCAAAAGTCAATATCCTTGTCGGGTGGCATACCCGGCAAGTCTGAAGGAAATACCTCAGGAAACTCCCGAACAACGGGCACAGAATCAATAGAAGGGACCTCAGCACTAGAATCGCGAACATAAGCCAAATACGCCAAACACCCTTTCTCGACCATACGTCGAGCCTTCACATAAGAAATAACACTACGGGTAGAATGACCAGGAGTCCCTCTTCACTCTAAATGGGGCAAACCCGGCAAGGCTAAGGTCATAGTCTTGGCATGACAATCCAAGATAGCGTGGTAAGGTGACAACCAATCCATCCCCAATATAACATCGAAATCAACCATGTCCAAAAGCAACAAATCTACACGAGTCTCAAGACCTCCAATCACCACAATACAAGAACGATGGACTCGATCTACCACAATAGAATCACCCACCGCTGTAGACATATAAACAGGAACACTCAAGGGATCACTAGGCATAACCAGGTACGGTGCAAAATAAGATGACACATACGGGTATGTAAACCCTGGATCAAATAAAACTGAAGCATCTCTGCCACAAACCAGAATGGTGCCTGTAATTACTGCATCGGAAGCCTCAGCCTCGGGCCTGGCTGGAAGAGCATAACATTGGGGCTGAGCCCCACCACCCTGAACCACATCTCTGGGACGGTCTGCCGCTGGCTGGCCTCCACCTCTAGCGGCCTGAGCTCCACCTCTAGGACCTCTACCTCCACCTCTAGCACCTCTACCCCCACCTCTAGCTGGCTGGGCGGGCTGTGGAACACCTGGTGCCTGAACCATAGCACGGGAACCCTGCTGCTGCGACTGAGTACCCACCAATCTCGGACAAGCCCTCCTGATATGACCATACTAACCACATTCATAGCATCCACCCGAGTGTTGCGGCTGAGAAACTGAGATTAACCCTGGCGACCTGGATGAACACCCCGAAAACTCTGGAGCGGCGGTGCACTAATAGGAGCTGGTGGTGCACTGTAGGGCTGCTGATCAGAATACTGCATGTGAGAACCACGACC
>NW_017699511.1:0-2431 GCF_001879085.1 Nicotiana attenuata | reverse complement strand
GGTGACACTTCTCCTTTAGATCGATCCCGTACACAGGTATTCGCCGCCTAGTATTGACAATCGCTCCAGACCTGGCGAACCTTTGCTTCAGGAAATTGGCCATCAGGACCAATCTCAACCACTTGGATACTAAGATCGTCGTCTCTTGGCACTACTTGGCATCTCCCGAGTTGCCTTAAAACCCGATACGGAGCATAAGGCTGAATGCTCTTAAGACCCATCAAGAGGAAGTGCGGCCCCGCTGCTGGCATATATATGATTTCATTGACAGGTAACCATCCGAACGTCCACTCTATTTGACTGGCAGTGAGGGACCGAAAGTATGACGTCCAACCCGTGACTCCTTCAGGCAGGCTGACCTCCTTAATCCTCGTATAAAACTCCTCTATACAGGTTTTCTCTGTAGACCCATAACTCAGTAACTGAGGACGATGGCACAGGTGTTCGGTCATCCACATTTGCAACAATAGATTGCACCCCTCAAAAAAGTCTCCTCCGGCTTTGCAGGCTGTAAGAGCGCGGAAGATTTCAGCTAATATCATGGGCGCAAGAGTGCTTTTGGCTTTAGTGAGTAGAGTGCTGACGACCCCGGCTATTTTTATGTCAATATTTCCATCTTTCCTCGGGAATACCAAAAGCCCCAAAAAGACCACCATAAAAACAAAACGCCTATGTTCTTCCCATTTTTGGCGGTTTCCTTTGCTACATATCTTGTTTTCCGGGTTGTTGAACCCTCCTATGTGGCCATATCTGTGGTATATGAAGTGCGGGGTACAAAAGCCATTCGCCAGATCTGGGTTGTGGACCGTCCTGCTTATCTTCAGTGAGTCTAAGAATCTGTGAACAGCTACGGTTCTCGGGGCAACCAAGTACTTGTGTCTTAAAGGAACCTCAGCATTTCCGATGTATCCAGCTATTTCTTCTAAAGTCGGGGTGAGTTCAAAGTCTGAAAAATAGAACACGTTGTGTGCCGGGTCCCAGCATGTGACCAATGCTCTTATGATGTCTCCCCGAGGCACAATCTCCAACAAACCGGTAAGTCCTTTCAAATATTTTTTGACTTCATCTTGCCCTTCTCCTCCTAGATCGTTCCACCACAGACGCAACTCCAAAGGGACTTTATGCATGATTGAGAAAGGTTCATTTTGAATCGTGCTCATCCTGCACATTTATTAAGGTGATTTAATCACTTATTTTGACCTAAAAGGGAAAAATGACACTATTTTTTGTTCAAGTTTCCAATTTAAAACAAACAGTCGGTTTTGCAGATACGGCCTTTCAGCACTTCGGGGAGAAGATTTTAAGGTTGTGCCCGCTAACGTTGAAAATGACCCAAGGTGTCCGTTCTCGCAAAAACAGCCTTCCGGCGCCCTTTTAGGGGCATTCGGCTTGTTTTAGACAAGAATAGCCTCACCTGACTTATTTATGACAAAATAAATTTTTTTGTTGTTTTGGGATATTTTTGCAAAAGGGCAGTTGGACCCGATGGGGGTTGCCTACGTATCCCACACCATGTGGGAATCAAACTGGCGTAGTTCGGGCAAACAAAACAAACTATTTTTGAAAACAAGACTCTTCTTTTTTTTTTCATTGGTAAATAAAACTAACTATTCTTGAAAATAACACACTCTTTTTTTCCTCTTTTTCATTTTCCATTGGCAAATAAAGCAAACTATTTTTTAAAGACAAGACTCTTTTTTTCCTTTTCTTCTTTTTCCATAAAACAAACTATTTTTGAAAACAAGACTCTCTTTTTATTCTTTTTTTTCTTTCTTTTCTATTTTTCTCAAAAATTCGGCAGAGTTTCGACGCTATTTGGACATTGGTTCTTTCCCAAACAGGTAATTATCTCTCTTTAACCCTCATATCGCTATTTCCTTTAAAAGCCGGCCAGCATGCAAATCCAAAACAGGTAAATGCACAAGTAGGATGCATCAGGATGGTCCATTATTCCAGGTACACCTGTCCTAGACGGACCCAACCCCTGTGTTGAGTCCCCTAAGTCATATGCACGTGATGCAAATAAGCGTTCCTACTAGGGATCCGGCATGAAGTCAAGTTATTCTAGGTTCAAAACCTGAGTATATGTTCTAGACTGTGCACCCGAGCGGACAACTCGAGTCGAGGAGGGGGCTACGTACCGGGAACCAAAAGGCCATCCGGCTTAGTAACTTGTCCGACCTCTTTCTTATTTTAAGGTATGACACTAACAGAATAGGGAGTCTCAACCAGTAAGCACATCCCCGGAGATGAGAAGAGAAGGGTTTCGTCACAGTTTATATACAATTCAAATAATATCAAAGTGGTAAAAAGCAACATTTTGCGCATTAGTCCCAAATATGTAAGAAAATCAGATAATAAACAAAGCCAAATACAACAATTATTCCAAGCTCGAATTCTCGAACCTTGAACCGAAGTTCTGGGTTCTTGT
>NW_017699510.1:0-2431 GCF_001879085.1 Nicotiana attenuata | reverse complement strand
CTCAGGTCAAACAATCCAAGATTGACATGCTCACCATAGAATATGAGCTCTTTAGGATGAAGGATGATGAATCTATACAAGATATGCACACTAGATTCACCTCCATCATAAATGAGCTTCATTCACTTGGAGATGTCATTCCCAAAAATAAGCTCGTAAGGAAAATCCTCAGCATCCTACCTGGGTCTTGGGAAAGTAAGGTAAATGCCATCACGGAAGCTAAAGATCTACAGACTCTGACCATGGATGAGTTGATTGGTAATCTGAAAACTTACGAGATGAAAAGAAAGAAGGATAGTGAAAGAAGAGAGCTTAAGAAGGAAAAGAACCTGGTGCTTAAATCTGAAAGGAGTGATTCAAGTGATAAAGATAGTGACATGGCCTATCTTACTAAGAGATTTCAAAAAATGGTTCGAAGAAATGGTGGCATACCAAAGTGGGGCAGTTCAAGTAAAACCAGGAACAACGATCTCTGTCACGGATGTGGAAAGTCAGGGCATTTCATCAAAGACTGCCCACTTGCGAAACAGGAGCAGTACAAGCAAAATCCTAACAAAGCAGGAAAAAGGAACCTGGTTCCAGAGAAAAGATTCAATCGAAAAAGTGTTGCTGACAATATCGTTAAGCAGGCTTTTGCTGCTTTGGGAGACTCCTCAAGTGAATCCGAAAGGGAATCAAGACAACCTAATTGTAGTAGTTGTTGATCTAAAAGAAACAATAGAAGGTCTTAACAATGAGAAACACACCTTAGAAGAAAAAGTTGCATCTACTGAAGAGGAAAAGGATGACCTGTTAGCAATATGCGCTGATCTAGAGGAAACCATTTAGGGACTCAAAAGAGAACATAGGAATGTAAGTCTTGGGAAAGGGAAGGAAGTAGCCAGTGAGGCGTACATCATGCATGAAAAAGAGTTAAATGTTGTAAAAACCAGTCTTTGCAGTGAACTCGAGAGGAATCAGCAACTCCAAGCTGAGTTGGAGAAAGTAAGAAATGATCTTGAGAAATCCTTGAAGTGGACCTGGTCCTCAGATGCTGTTACTGCCATGTATCTCAACAATAGTGGGAACAAGCAGGGTATCGGGTTCCAAAGGGAGAAAACTCCTTACAACCCACACAACAAGTATGTCACCGTACCTGATAACTAGCTATGTACCCAACGCGGAAACAATGTGCATTTTTAAAGAACTGTCAGGCCAGGGTTCAGTCTGCTCAGAAGAATAAAGAGTTCACTGATAGAGTGACTACTAGCAAAGGTCAGGTACCACTCCCAAAAAGCGGATGCTGCCTGCATGGACTAGGAAATCCCTCATTCATCCTTTTTTTAGTAACAAGGGACCCAAACTAGTTTGGGTTCCTAAATCTAACCCTTGATGTGCATGTGCAGGGAGCAGTAAGAGGAAGCAGACGGCGATGGACTATAGACAGTGAATGCCTAAAGCACACAGCTGGAAATATCATGAAATACTTCTCACTGAAAGCCCTGTAGGAAGGGAATGTATCCTTGAGAAGAAAGTAAAGGTTACATTCTCAGTGAATGAAAAGGCAGAGAGGTTCCCTTGGCACTCGAGTAGGAAAATACGGAACTGGAAAATGATGCATGGAAAGTGCTCATCGCCTATGGAATCACAAAAATTCTGGGCAAAAGGAATGAACACTGCTCTCTCTTGAGAACAGGTGTCGAACCAGATCCTTCCTAAATCAAAACTCGCCAGGAACCTCCAATTGGAAGAAAATGCCTTGCTCCTGACAACAGGAAGGATCAGCTTGGGAAGCTCAATCCAAAAAAAAGACAAGCGAAGGAACCATTCTGGGTTACAATCCACAAACTAAGGCCACAAAGTCTCCAACAAAGAGCACACTAAATGGTAGGGGGTGCTCATGGGGTATTCAACAAGACACTTTTCCTTGCCAAGAAAGAAACGATGATGATCAATATGATGAACCAATCCTGTCTCTGGGAAGTATCTGAGGCTTCAAATAGGGAGGATGATAAAGTGAGCAAGATGAAGGAAACTGGCAAAAGACAACTCAACTTCCTCCATCACGTCTCACACAGAACCTGGTGCACCTGTCATGGTTCATGCCTTATCTTCTGGGAGACAAGGAAGCAAAACGAAATGACCTCATCAACAACTGGAGAGAAATTGCAAACACATTGAAGGGAGAGATCATCCTCTGAGGGTCAATATGAAGAAAGGATTGATCGGTGGAAAGCATTGCAGAACAGAAGACCAAACTCCAGATATCTACATCAAAGCCTCAAGAAGAGAATATTTCGGATAAATCAAGGTGAAGATGGGGTCACAAGAATCTAATGAAGAACCTGATCTTCCATCTGCTGGTTGTGTAAGATACCATACGGTAAAGGTAGCTAAAGTGTTTTCTGACCAAGCCTAACTCACATCAATACCGTTGTAGGTAAACACGCAT
>NW_017699509.1:0-2431 GCF_001879085.1 Nicotiana attenuata | reverse complement strand
ATAGGTGAATTTGACTATAATCACGCACCAAATAATCACCTTCTTGTGAACTTTTAATGTGGAAAAATGACAACAAAATGCTCTTATTATGCCTTTCATGATTTGCAGGTGATATAGGTGTAAGGAAAGCTAAGGAGTGGTTTTGGAGTCAACTATTGATGAAAAAAGGCCAATTGTTGAATTTCCCAAGTATCCCATTCAAAACAGGCCAAAATTTCCGGGTACAAGTTCCACCGCGGTTCTACCGCGATCGCGGTGAAACCGCGGTGGAAGACAGTTTCTGAAAGTTGAAGATTCCGCGAGGGCGTTTGGCCGCGGTTCTACCGCGACCGCGGTAGAACCGCGGTGGGCACAGTAAACTTCAGGGACTTAAGTGTAAAACACGGGATTTTTAGACCAAAACCCTATTTAAAACACTAGACTTCGCCCAAGAGAGGCATGTATTGATTTTTTAGGTTTCTTAGCAAGGAATACAATTGTGAGCAAAGACTCTAAACATCTTTCTTCCTTTCTTTTGATTTTTATGATGAATTCAAGTGTAGTTTATTCTCCCATATCTATGAGTAGCTAAATTCCTTGTCTAAGGCTTTGATGGAACCTATCGGGTGATGAACTTCTTGTTTATGTGAATACAAATTGCTAGTTTAATCTTTATTTGTTCAACTTCGTGTTCGTTGTAGTTAATTGACAGGATCCTCAATTAGCTGTACCTATTTAGGATGCATAACTTGGAAAAGAGTGCATATTTAGGGTATTGTTGAACAACACCACTCCTAGATTATTAGAGGAATCTATAATTGCGGGTTTAAAGGCGGGATTAGGAATAACGAAGTCTTGGGTGCAATCTAAAGTGAATTGTGATTAAATAAAGCAAGTTAGTGTATCTCGGGAGAGTGCAATAGTAGATTACTGTGATTACTCGGGAGAGATTTGCGGTAAGATTAGCGTTCATGATTGATAGAGATGTGTGGGTAAATTTGTATGAGCATAAACAGAAGGGATTCCATCAATAGGGGAAATCATTGCCTTAGCTTTTCCTCATAATTGTTTACAACCTTATTAATTTAGTTACAGCTATTTAGTTACTTGCAAGCTAGTTGTTAAAGAACACTCAACTGAGAATTTGAATGTTTGAGAAGCTGGTGCTGAATACTTGGTGGGTTTGAAGATAGCGGTTGATAGGTTAACTCTCTGTGGATTCGACCCTGGGCGTAATACTCGGGTTATATTTGCAACGTCCGCAGAGTTCTTTTCTAGAAGGCATAGTTGGGCGTGATCAAATTTTGGCGTCGTTGCCGGGGAGTTAACGGAATTATCAACTGCCATTGACAGAAATACAAAGATTATTGTTGTATTCAGTCTCTCTCTGCCATTCATCGAATCTACACACACGGCTGGACGCCATGTCACAGAGGCAAGCTAGATCTGAGAGCAAGTTTATGGCTTGGTTGCGTGCGTTGGGGAGGGCCTGCCATGTCGACCCCAGTACCGTCTCCGACTCAGATTGAGTTTCAGGGAAGTTTTCTCACCCTTCTGTTCTTTACTATATTTTGATGACATGGGGACATGCCATTGTTTTAAGTGTGGGGTGGGAGACTTGCTCTGACTTTGTATGGTAATGTATATAGATGTATATTTTTGTGCGGTATCATGAGAGTAATATGTTGTATATGTGTGAGTTGTTATATTAGGATTAGCTGAATTGGCCCAACGACGGACACTTCTTGACGGGGTTCTTGAGGGTCTAAGTCAGTAATATGTTGTAGAGGACTTTTCCTGATGACGGACTAGGTGGACAATACTCTTGAGGGAAATAGTCCATGTAGGGTTTTTATTTATTTATTTTCTTCTTTTAGGTAGTGTAGTACCTCCCCTTGGTTTTCTTTTGACCACGGTTCTTTTCCAAGGGTTTTTCTTGAACCGGGTTAGTAGTATTTTCTTTTAAAGTTTAAGATAATGGGTGAAGGTCAGTAATGTAACCCCAAATGTGTACACTTGTATAGAAAAGAACTTGAGTGTGTGACATCTAAGCTTGTTTGTGGACTCATAATATATGCCTTAATTTTGCACATCTTGTCTTGCTTGAACACTCGTATGATTGTGTTGATGAACTGATTCGGAATGAGTTACATGCTAAGTGTGTGTGAGCTGTTACTTGCATCTTATGTTTGCATATGATACCTAGAACTTGCCCTGTGTGTGTGCAAAGCGAAATAGAAGTTGTTCGGTTTTAGAGATGATTGAGGCATTTCTTTGTGTGACCCTTTATACTCGGAAATCCACCTGTGCATATTACCATAGTTAACCCCTTTGAGCCTGAAGCCTTTTCTTTGATAACCCTATAATGATCTAAAATGTGGTGTTTAAATACGCTAATTGAACTTTTCCCTCCTAGAAGCACTTGAAGCACTAAAGTATATACAAAAGTCAA
>NW_017699508.1:0-2432 GCF_001879085.1 Nicotiana attenuata | reverse complement strand
GGTTTCGCCTATGAAAGGCGTTATGAGATTTGGGAAGAAAGGGATGTTGAGTCTGAGGTTTATTGGCTCTTTTGAGATATTGAGGCGAGTTGGGGAGGTTGCCTATGAGCTTGCCTTACCACCCAGCCTAGCAGGGGTTCATCCGGTATTTCATGTCTCGATGCTCCGGAGGTATCACGGTGATCCGTCGCACGTGTTGGATTTCAGCTCAGTCCAGTTGGAGAAGGATCTATCTTATGTTGAGGAGCCATTGGCAATATTGGACAGGCAGGTCAGGAAGCTGAGGTCAAAGAACATTACGTCTGTGAAGGTTCAGTGGCGGGGTCAGCCGGTCGAGGAGGCGACCTGGGAGACCGAGCAGGATATGCGCAGCCAGTACCCTCATCTTTTCACTACCTCAGGTATGTCCTTGTGCTCGTTCGAGGACGAACGAATGTTTAAGTGTGGGAGGATGTAACGAATCGGCCGGTCGTTTTTGGAACTTACGCCGGGATGTTCGGTCTTGAGTTTCGGAGAGTTTTGGGACACTTAGTCCCTAAATGAGAGCTTAAGTGTTGGAAAACTGACCATAGTCAGAACAGTGTGAAGACGGCCTCGAAAAGGAAATCTGATGGTTCCGCTAGCTTCGTTAGGTGATTTCGGGGCTGGGAGAGTGTTCGGAATGTGTTTTGGAGGTCCATAGCTAATTTAGGCTTGAAATGCCAAGTTTGGACTTTTGAAGTTTTCGGTCCGACAGTGAGATTTTGATCCGAGGATCGGAATAGAATTCCGGAAGTTGCAGTAGTTCCGTCATGTCATTTGGGATGTGTGTGCAAAATTTTAGGTAATTCGGACGTGTTTTCGTTAGGTTTTTGATCGAAAGCATATTTTGAGGAAATTTGAAGTTCTTAGGCTTAAATCCTTGATTAATTCGAGTTTCCGACGTTGTTTTAGGTGGTTTAAGGATTGGTACAAGTTTGAACGATGTTATGGGATATGTCCGTAGTTTTGGTTGAGGTCCCGGGGGCCTCGGGTGTGTTTCGGATGCTCAACGGGGCATTTTGAGTTGTTTAGAAATTGCAGAAATTTCACTTCAGCTGTTGCAGACCTTTTCTGCTTCACGATCGCATCCCGTTCCCCGCGTTCGCATAGTGGAATTCCGGAGGGGGGCCAATTCTTTCTATCCGATCGCATAACCTGGATCGCGATCTCATAGTGCTGCCCCTCCCTTCTTCGCGTTCGCAATCCAGTTCTTGCGTTCGCATAGGCAATTTTCTGAGCCTTTAAAAATTTACTCTTCGCGATCGCATTCCTCCTCTTGCGATCGCATAGAACCAAATGCCTGGGCAGATATAAACATTTCAAAACGAGGGTTTAGCCATTTTTACCAAAACTCAAGCTTGAGAGCTCGGATTTGAGAGAGATTTCGAGGGTTTTTCAGGGACAACGATTGGGTAACGATTCTAAACTCCTTTTCACTTGTAACCCACTAATCTAAGCGTAAATTCCTCTTTTAATTTCGGATTTTGAATGAAAAATTGATAAAACCTCATAGACCGAATTATTGAGTTTTGAGTGGGTGTTTGACCTCCGATTTGAGAGATTTTTATATGGTTAGACTCCTGAGAGTACGAGAGTTCTGAAAATGTTAATTTCATCCGATTCTGAGACGTTGGCCTGAGGGGCGTTTTGGTCATTTTACCTAATTTCGCGTCTTAGCTTTGAATTAAATTGTAGAATCAGTTGCTTGAGATGTTATTTACGATATGTAATTGAATTGAATAGATTTGGGC
Organism: Nicotiana attenuata; assembly: GCF_001879085.1. Lineage (NCBI taxonomy): Eukaryota > Viridiplantae > Streptophyta > Magnoliopsida > Solanales > Solanaceae > Nicotiana > Nicotiana attenuata. The sequence continues at coordinate 660 of NW_017699508.1, read as the reverse complement.
CATTTGGAGTCGGATACTCGTGGCAAACGTGTGGTTTCGAGTTGATTTTGGAGCCGGTTCGAGGTAAGTGGCTTGTCTAACCTTGTGTGGGGGACTTTTCCCCTTAGGATTGATATTGTGTTAATTGAAATGCCTCGTGTGTGAGGTGACGAGCGCGCACTTGTGCTAATTGTTGGAAATCCGGTCTTTCTTTAAAAATAGCCTTGAATTGTGTTCCTCCTTTCTTTGCTTACACTGTTTGGATATTAAACCTGTTGTAGCTTAGAGAAGCATGCCTACTTGACTAAATTGCTTTATCTGTCTTAACTGTCTTAATTGTACTAAGTGAATCATGCTAGGTTAGGATTACCTGCTTCACTTTGATATGAAATTGATTGGATTGAATTTTGTTGTTGCTGTGTATTTACTTTGGGACTACGGAACGGTATTCCGGGAGATCCCCCTGCACTTTACTTTGGGACTACGGGACGGTATCCCGGGAGCTCCCCTGTATGTTTACTTTGGGACTACGAAATTGTATTCCGGGAGATCCCCCTGCACATTTATGAGTTGGACTACGGGACTGCACCCGGGAGATCCACTGGACATGATATTTATATTTGGGGACTACAGGACGGTATCCTGGGAGATCCCCGGCTGTTATCTCGGAACTGAGTTATG
>NW_017699507.1:0-2432 GCF_001879085.1 Nicotiana attenuata | reverse complement strand
ACTGAATCAATGGTAGAAACCTCTGCACTGACATCCATCGCGAAGGCCCTATTAAGGAAAGCAATCCCTCTCAGCCGTCCGCTGAAATTTTTTTGAAATATATACCACTCTGCAAGAACATAATCCAATGCACCTCGCCACTCAACCCGTGGCATTTCCGGCATAGCCCGTAGTACAATAGTCTAGAATAATCCAACACTAAGACAACCAGTCTACAATCCAATATCATATCCAAAATCTGGCATACCAAGCAAAGAAAGATCCACTCGGAACTCTAATTCCCAATAACCGCTAGACGGTGCCAATACACACGATTTACAACAATTGCATAGCCTGAACACGAGAACTCCTAGTCTCCAACTCCATATAGCACACAAATCACTATACCTGATCCCAAATTGCGCCGTACGAATACATATCACACCTCAAGTGCCCAATCATCCCACGAAAGGTATTCTAAAGTTTCCTTGTGCCATCAAACAAACTCAGATATCAACAGTCGATCCCAAATGCCGCAACACTACCGAAGTATTATCAGTTTACATCACATTGCCCTTTTACTGGAACATATACCCCCCGTCGAATCACTATGGTTGGCAATACCATTTTCCTTAATCATTTGAAGATCGATTCTTTAATCACCTGTAGCTGCCTGTGCTGCTTAAGAATTAATGACTTTCCATTATGAACAGAACCGTAACCTTACACACACCAATCCCAATCCTCCACCACATATCGCATATACCATACCACACTAGTATAACATGAGAACTCCATCTCCCTTCCTAACCACAAACATCTACGTACTCCACTAGTCAAGAACTCTCCATCAATCCCATCAAGAAGAGAAATCATTACACATTCCATGCTTCGCATGCCCATAGGCGATTCATACGCCTCTAAACCACGGTAAAACTTATCAAGAACTCTCCCCCAATTCCATTGCACAAGCTAAACTGCCAGGACTGAATCCTTCTACCCGAACCAAGCTAAGCAAGCTGTCAGAACTCAAAAGCCTTGCTGCACAATACCTGCAAAAGCCCATTACCTCGAACACATACGAAGAATTAATCACATCCTTACCATACCTTCCCTTTATGATTCATCATCCACTTGATATTTCTCCCTCGCCGTAGCATCATAATGCCTCAATCCAAGCTTACCACACGAGATTCGAACATAAGACCACACTGTCTAAGACCCATAGGCCACTGAATACTCTCTCAATTGTTTCCCAGAAATACCACATTCCAGAATACTTCACTCTGAGAACTTTCTGCGAATCTAAATTCGCTTCCTTTACTTTCCAGGTATCGACACATTGGATCCCATGATCAACATTAAAATACCACAAGTCTTGACATTTTCTATTGAAAACACTGTCTTTAGTCACATACACCACCTTAAAACACCTGAGTGCTACATGTAGATTCTTGAACACATTAAAGCCATTCTCGAGAGTCATTCTCTCTTATTCATCTGCAAATTACCTGATTTAACGAACAGAACCACTCGTGCTTTATTGACACTCCGATACCATAAAATGAGACCCTCATCCCAATACAACCAAACAACTTCCTGCTCTATGCACCGAGCATTCTTTACCAACAACAACTCTAGACATTCCGAAATTCTCATACCCTATGGAACATAATATAACCTTTGTCGAAATTTTGCTTCACTCGCCCATCCTCTGCTCAATTTCTGGAACTAGAACCGATTCGCCAGCATACCTTGAGACGTAACCAACATAGCACATAACCGCGCAATCAGCTAATCAACAGCAACCTCCCCAACTTGGCTCGAAGCCATATATCAGGACACACTCAATAACCCATAATACTTTTACTCTAATGATGCCACAATGTCATAGTGCGATTAAACTCAAATCATGAACAAGTTTGTGAAAACACAGATCATCTAGTACTGAAATCCTCTACAACCCTCGCATTTATCCCACATCAACTGAGTCCACTCTCTTAAGCGACCCGAATTTTTAAATTTCAACACATACCCTTCCATTACACATGAGATCTTCTAACATACACGTAAGGATCATACCACTCAAGAACACTCTGCAGGAGTTGACCCCTGCTTCGCCTCAATTTAGTACTTCAGCATACCTCACCATCATATACGTTACTCAGTCATTATTCTTCCCGAGTCCAAACTCATACCGCCGCATGCAATGCACTTAACTTCCCAACTAGGAGGTACGACAATGTTCTTCACGCGCCCATAATTCGGGCTACACATCAATCCATAATAGGAGTCGAATCACTTAACAGTTCATCTATTATCCTGCAAACTTCTTCGTCACTACCAAGTCATATAATTACATCTCGCAGTACTAACATACTCATCACATGAATACCGAAACCGCCTATTCCGGCTAATAGGGGCAATACTGAACATATAAAGTTCTAAAACAC
>NW_017699506.1:0-2432 GCF_001879085.1 Nicotiana attenuata | reverse complement strand
ACTTTCGTTTGCAGCATGCTAGACTCTACCACACATGACCAGACTCTTCCTATCTCCCGGGCTGTGTTGGTTGCATCAATCATGGCGGGTTACCCCATCAATGTGGGGAATGTGATGTTCCGCATCATCTCTCTTGTGGGTGCAGAAGCTAACCGAAACTACCCTTTCCCCAACACTCTCTCTATGTATTTCCGTGACTTGGAGGTGGAAAAGAAGTCGTATGATGTCAAGGCCAAACCGGTTGCTCCATTCTCCTGGTACAGTTTGAGGGGGCCAGACAACCCCAAGGACAAGAACTACAAGCCCCCGACTTCTGCCCCAACTGGTCAGTCTGAAGAGCCAGTTGAGGTAGAGGCCTCCACTGAGCCTGCCTCTACAGCTGCTGTTATGCCTCCCGGATCGTCCACTACTGCAGATTTGCCTCCTGGTCCTTCCACCTCAGCTGGCCCGGAGATTCCATCTTCCCAGGCCCATCCTATCACTGCCCACAGACTGCACCAGACACTTCAGAGTCTGAATAACTGGATGTATACTGCTTCATCCAAGTTGTCCACTTTGACCTCCACCATTGCAGCTCAGTCGGCTCCTCCGCCAGTTCAGGTCCCATAGTCTATAGAGGATGCTTTGAAGAAGTTGCTTGATAACCAGGAGAAGATCCTCAGCACCCAGGCCAAGTTGGTGAAGGCAGTGGCATCACATGGCAAGGCTCTCAAAGAGCTTGCCAAGGAGCACAAGAAGCTGCGCAAGACACGGGCTTCCAGGGAGTCTGTGAAGGAGCTCAGGGCGGATGTAGAGAGACTGAAGGCAGATCGGCTGCCTTTAGATTTATTATTTGAGGACCCAGCTTCAGCAGCAGTCCCAGCAGCAGCCACAGTTCCGAAGCAGTCATAGAGGCCTCTTAAGAGGAAGAGGATTATCCCGAGAGCAGATGATGCCATTATCCTATTGGCAGACCCTCCGGAGGCTTCCTCTAGTCAGCCATAGGATGTACCAGATCCACAGCCAGTCCAGGTCCAGTCCCAGGTCCCAGCAGTTGAGCAGCAGGAGACCGGAAACCAATCTGAGGTTCCCGAGCATACCGAGAACCCGGGGACCACTCATGTTCCTATGCAGACGGACGAGGCTTAGGGAGTCTTCATATCCTTTCACTACTTTTTGGTGCTGATTTTTGCTTTAGTTGGCATTGGGGACAATGTCAGCTTTTATTTGAGGGGGTGTGCCCTATTTATCCTTGGATGACTGTATATATAGATTGACTTAGTTTATGCTTTCTTTGATTTTCACTTGGTCTGTATATAATCTTGCATTTAGTTACTTTTATCGTACTTTTTTTTCTCTCTTATCTTTCTTTTGGTCTGTATATAAAGTTACATCATTGTATATATTCATTCCTCGTTGTATATTCATTCCCCTATTGTACATATTCATTCTATTTTCTATTTTCGCAAAAAATTTCTTTTTTAGCTTCTTATAGAGGCCCGTAGCCTTTTGTTTTATTTTGGACGTTTTTAATAAGCCTTTGGTTTTCTTAATGCCACGGTTCTTTCCAAAGGTGGAGTTTTGTGTGAACCGGGTGGCTCTTCCCAATGATAGATGGCGTGACAACCTTCTTAAGGGTTTGAGTCCATTTTTGTTTTTTGTCTCGTTTTTGGTAGTTTTGTAGTTAAGGGTACCTCAAGCAAAGCTTCACTTGGGCCTAGCACATTTGCTTTGATCCCATGATCAAAGACAAAATGTTGTGTTTAGGATGGTGAAAGTCGTGGCCTTGAGACTCTTGCGATTGGCCAATAATCATCAAGTGGTTTTTCGGGACCATTGTGTGCTCAAATCATATCTACGGTTGTTGTGGGCCCCCGACTCGATGTCTTTAGCAATCCCTTAGCTTGTGTGGTGAGAAATCGAATTGCAAGTCCAAGTCCCGAGCCATTGGTCTAGAACTTGCCCTGAATGTTTGTTGAGGCGAAATCCTAAGTGAAATTTGACTTGAGAAGTGATTATAGGCCCTCCTTGATCCAAATGATAGTTGAACAAATTCCATAGCCCACCAATGATATGATCCCTAGTTAACCCTTTTGAGCCTTAGACCTTTTTCTTTCAAGAATCATGTTACAAGCCTATACCCGTTCTAAAAGATACCCTCTCTTGACACCCTATCTTTCCTTGAGCACATGGCAAAAGTATAAGTTTGGGGGAGAGACGAGGATGACAACAAAGTGGTATGAGGCATAAAAATGAAGAAAAGGAAAGGCGATGAAAAAGAAGAAAAGCAAAAAAGACAAAAAGAATGACTCAAAAGTGAGAAAGAATGAGAAGGGTTTCAAGAAAAGTAAAAGAAAGAAAGGTAGTGGAAAAAATTGAAAAAAGGAGAAAAAGAATTAGAAATTCAATAAGAAAAGAGTAGAACAATAGTAGTCTCTACTAAACCCCTTGAA
>NW_017699505.1:0-2432 GCF_001879085.1 Nicotiana attenuata | reverse complement strand
GTCCAAACTTGGCATCATACTGAAGCCACCCACAGGCAACATAATTAGACAACCTATTAGAACTGTAAAATTGACTAACAATGAGGCCGAATATGAGGCCATGATTGCAGGTCTGGAATTGGCCAAAAGCTAGGGCGGAGGTGGTTAAAGCTAAGTGTGACTCCCTCCTTGTAGTGAACCAAGTTAACGGAACATTCGAAGTCAGAGAAAAACGAATGCAAAGGTACCTAGACAAGTTACAGGTAAAATTGCATCGGTTCAAAAAATGGACTTTGCAGCACGTGCCTCGAGATTAAAATAGTAAGGCTGATGCCTTTGCAAACATAGGGTCGTCAGTCCAAGATGACGAGCTTAACCTGGGGGCAGTCGTACAACTCATGAGGTTGGTAGTAGAAGAAGGTCACACCGTAATAAACTCCACAAGCTTAACTTGGGATTGGAGGAATAAATACGTAGAGTATTTGGAGATCGGAAAACTTCCCTCAGATCTAAAGGAATCGAGGGCCCTGCGCACAAAAGCAGCCTGATTCAGCTTGTCCAAGGATGGAACCTTGTTCAGAAGAATGTTCGATCGCCCACTAGCGATATGTTTGGGGCCGGGAGATACCGAATATGTTCTAAGGGAAGTTTACGAGGGCACTTGCAGAAATCATTCAGGCGCGGAATCATTGGTTCAAAAGGTGATCAGAGATGGGTATTACTGGATCAACATGGAAAAAGATACGAAAGAGTTCGTAAAAAAATGTGACAAGTGCCAAAGATATGCTCCGATGATTCACCAACCCGAGGAACTGTTGCATTCGGTCTTATCGCCATGGCCATTCATGAAGTAGGGAATGGAAATCGATGGCCCTCTTTCACGGGCACCGGGTAAGGCTCAATTTATCTTATTTATGACTGACTATTTTTCTAAGTGGGTTGAAGCACAGGCATACGAGAAGTTCAGGGAGAAGGAATTTATCGACTTCATTTGGGATGTTGTTCGAGTTTGTATGTGACAATGGGAAAACAATTTATCGGCAGCAAAATGACCAAGTTTCTCGAAGATCATAAGGTCAAAAGGATCTTATCGACACCTTATCACCCTAGTGGGAACGGAGAAGCTGAATTGGCAAACAAAATAGTAATTCAAAACCTTAAGAAAAGGTTGACCGACGCCAAGGGAAAATGGATGGAGATACTGCCCGAAGTTCTTTGGGCATATCGCACAACTTCGAAGTCTAGCACGGGGCTACCCCATTGTCATTGGTTTATGGCGTTGAAGCACTAATATTTGTCGAAGTCAGGGAGCCAAGTATCATATTCTGATATGCAACAAAGGAATCAAATGACGAGGCCATAAATACGAGCCTAGAACTATTGGATGAGAGGCATTAAGCTGCCCTTGTTCAATTGGCCGCCCAAAAGCAACGGATCGAGAGGTATTACAATCGAGGGGCCAATCTTCGATACTTCAATATCGGGGACTTAGTACTAAGAAAAGTCACACTAAACACCCAGAATCTGAACAAAGGAAAATTGGATCCGAACTGGGAAAGACCATACCAGACTCTCGAAGTCATAGGGAAAGGATCATATAACCTCGGAATGATGAACTGAGAACAACTACCGAACAATTGGAACGTATCTCACCTAAAACGATATTACTGCTAAGGTACGACCCCATTTCATTTCCTTTTATTTTCGGACTAACACTTGCATGTGGTCGACAAGGAGCGACACGAAGTCTTTAGGTCTGAAAGCACGCGTTGCACTCTTTTTCCCCTTAAACCGTTTTAGTCCCAAATGGATTTTTCGAAAATGTTTTTAACGAGGCAACAGTGGATCATGCTAACTTAGAATCAAAGACCGATCATGAATCGATGTTGAAGATCACGTTAACAGTATCCGAGGTTCCTCTAAAATCAACCTCGAATACTGGGGGCTTTACCCTCGGATATCGACTTTTGCGAGGAAGTTACGTCGTAATAGAAGGGGATCGATAGGTAGGATTTGTTGTAAGGGCCAAACGGTCGAGCGAACCATGCCAAAATAGATTGCTCGAGCCCTGGCATAAAACATGTACGCATGTATAACTGTTTTGCACAAGAATAAAGAGAAGTGATGATAAGCTATAATTACGTATTTTAGTCGATTATTACACTCTAATTTACTACACTTTAATTGAGTTTGAGCTTTAATCGCTAGTATCTTGCACTAATGGTGTGTTTTATGCTTTGTAGGAGTGATTCCGAGCTATATAGATGTTATGGAATGAATTCAAGTGATTTGGAGCTTTAAAGTTTGAGTAAAAGGAATTAAGCCGGGATCGTGTTTGGGGGTCAACGGACGATAGTTAGAGCAAACGAAGACTTCAGTAGGCAGATTGCGTACTGTCTAGTAAAATAGATATAACGTTTTGCTCAGAACTCCAATTTGGCTCCACAATATAT
>NW_017699504.1:0-2433 GCF_001879085.1 Nicotiana attenuata | reverse complement strand
GGTACCCAACTTGATTATAGAAGGACCTGGTTCTTCTATGTGTTCCAACTACTACTATTGCGGAATAATAATTACAAAAATTAATGAACACAAAGATTTTACATGCACCTGGCTCAAAAGGTGAAAGAACCACGACCTACTTTCCAGTGGGATTTTCCCACACTTTCCCTTAAAATCACTGAGCCAAAAACTGCATTTACAAAAACTCTTTTGTAAACCTAGCATTAACTCTAATCCCGTTGTAGCACACAACCTCAACTGTTGCGACAACATCAAGTTAACTCTAACTTGAAAACTCTGAGTACCTAATACAATTGCTTCTAAATAAGCTGAAAGGTCCAATATGAAAACACCTACTACTATTGAACTAGAATAAAAGACAGACACTTGGAACTGGTTCTTCTATCTGGTTCAAGTAGCTTTAGGTTTGCACGCTTGAATCGCACACAAATTGCTTGCAAAATTGCCTTGCTATTTTGCTCTCAATTTACGTTCAACTTCTACTTATGTGCGTTACCTGTAAAATAGAACAACGCTGATATTTATGGAGTTAGTAAATAGAGATTAACTAGAATTTTGATGCTACTCTTTCTTGGTGAAAGAGTTCTAGTTGATCTCATCCTATAACTCTATCCTTCTTTTAAGCCGTGTTCTCTTTGTGTAAAGAGTCTTTCTCCTTATCCAATATGCAATCTTTTCGATCAGGATCAGGAGATATCACTTCTGGTAAGTTAGGTTTATCTCCTTCACGTGCATCTCACATGCTTTAGTTGACCATATATAGGCCTCACAAGGATGGACCTAGTCTATTTCTAAGTTCCTTTGTCAATCTTCAAAACTCAACTTTACTTGGGCCAATAGGAAACTTCAAGCAGATCGTGTAATTAATTATACCACCTTTATAAATTCTAAGTCTTAGAAGTTCATGATTCGTACTACCAGTTCTTAGGTCAATTTATAAATATTCAGATAATTCTTCACTGTTTTCCTATAAATCTCACTTGGAAAGTATTTTCTGTTAGTTGGCTTACCTAGCGGATTGAGTGTCACGACCTGTGACGACCCGACCGGTCGTCTCATGAGTTACCATTCTGTTTCCCTCATTTTTACTTCTATTTGCTTTAATTATTGGTTTTATATGTGATCGGGTTGGTTGGTTCGGGGTCGGAAAGGTTTTGATAAGGTTTGAGACACTTAGTCTCTTTTAGGAAAGCTTAAGTTGGAAAAGTCAACCGGATATTGACTTATGTGTTAGAGGGCTTGGATGTGAGTTCCGATGGTTCGGATAGCTTCGGGAGATGATTTGGGACTTAGGAGTGTGATCGGAAAGTGTTTTTGAGGTCCGGAGTAGAATTAGGCTTGAATTGGCGAAATTGAGTTTTTGGCGTTTTTCGGTTGATAGTTGAGATTTTGATATAGGGGTCGGAATGGAATTCAGGAAGTTGCAGTAGCTTCATTATGTCATTTGGGATGTGTGTGCAAAACTTCAGGTCATTCAGACATGGTTTGGTATACTTTTTGATCAAAAGCGGAATGCTGAATATTTTAGAACCTTAGGCTTGAATTCGATGTGTTTTGGTGGTTTTGATGTTGTTCGAGGTGTTTTGAAGATTGGTATAAGTTTGAATAAGGTTATGGGATATGTTTGTGCTTTTGGTTGAGGTCCCGGGGGCCTCAGGATGATTTCGGATGGTTGACGGAGAGTTTGGAATTTTGATGAAGTTGCAGATTTTTCTGCTTCTGGTATTTCCGCACCTGCGGATTGGGGACCGCAGGTGCGACGCCACATATGCGTAAGATGGGCCATAGAAGCTGCCAGAGGTGTTTTTTACTGGGACCGCAGAAGCGGGTGTTTGACCGCACATGCGATGGCGCAGGTGCAGATGGGTCACCGCAGATGCGGAAAGGGCGGACTTAAGTGAGGACCGCAGACGCGGTGGTCAAGACCGCAGATGCGGAACCGCAAAAGCAGGCATCTAGACCGCAAATGCGGAAATGCCTGGGTCAGAATGTTATATTTCCTCCTTCGCGATTTTCGTAGGGTTTCTTCACTTTTAAACACGAATTTGAGAACTTTGGGCGATTTTGAAGAGAGAATTCAAGGGGAACTCATTGAGGTAAGAATTTTGGACCTAAAAACTCGATTCTATGCTATTAATGCACGGATTAAAGCTGTAATTAAAGGTATAAATTAAAAAACTAGGGCTTAGAAGCCTAGACCTTTGATCGAGGTTTTGGAAGACCATTTGTGGTCGGATTTTGGAAATTTTTATATGTATGAACTCGTGGGGAGTAAGGAATGTAATGATGTTAATTTTATCAAATTTCGAGACGTGGGCCCGAGGGTCGGGTTTTGATAATTTCGAGATTGGTGGTGTTTTTCGATGATTTTCGAGTGGGCTTCGTCGCTTTAGCATAATTTAATGGTTACGT
>NW_017699503.1:0-2433 GCF_001879085.1 Nicotiana attenuata | reverse complement strand
GACTTCGGTCAGCCTATCACAATGACCCAAATAGCATCAAACCTCTACCGGGTCACCGGAAGTCCAGTCACGAAGTCCATGGTAATCCGCTCCCACTTCCACTCGGGAAGCTCAATCCTCTGAAACACACCACCAGGCCTCTGATGCTCATACTTGACCTGCTGACAATTCAAATATCGAGCCACATATGCAACAATGTCCTTCTTCATCCTACGCCACCAGTAATGCTACCGCAAGTCCTGATACATCTTCGCGGCGCCCGGGTGAATAGAATATCGAGAACTATGGGCCTCCGCTAAGATCAACTCTCGAATACCATCAACATTGGGCACACATACTCGCCCCTGCAACCTCAAAACACCATCCGCATCTAAAGTCACCTTCGTGGCACCTCCACGCTGCACAGTGTCTCTCAGGACACATAAATGAGGATCATCAAACTGCCGATCACGGATACGCTCCAATAATGAAGATCGAGCAACCGTGCAAGCTAATACTCGGCTAGGCTCAGAAATGTCCAACCTCACAAATCGATTGGCCAAGGCCTGAATATCCAAAGCAAGCGGTCTCTGGCTGACCGAAATATAAGCAAGACTACCCATGCTGGCGGACTTCCTACTCAATGCATCGGCCACCACATTGGCTCTCCCCGGGTGGTACAAAATAGTAACATCATAATCCTTCAATAGCTCCAACCACCTCCGCTGCCTCAAGTTCAACTCTTTCTGCTTGAACAAGTATTGCAGACTCTTGTGATCCGTGTACACCTCACACGTCACACCATATAAGTAGTGCCTCCAAATCTTCAAAGCATGAACAATGGCTGCCAACTCTAGATCATGGACTGGGTAATTCTTCTCGTGAATCTTCAACTGCCTCGAAGCATAAGCTATGACCCTGCCATCCTGCATCAATACTGCGCCAAGCCCAATACGAGAAGCATCACAATAAACTGTATAAGGTCCTGAGCCTGTGGGCAAAACCAATATTGGTGCCGTAGTCAGACCTATCTTGAGCTTCTGAAAGCTCGCCTCACACTCGTCCGACCATCTGAACTGGGCACCCTTCTGGGTCAATCTGGTCATCGGGGCTACAATAGATGAAAACCCCTCCACAAACCGGCGGTAGTAACCTGCTAACCCCAAGAAACTCCGAATCTCTGTAGCTGATGCTGGTCGAGGCCAATTCTTGACTGCCTCAATCTTCTTCGGGTCCACCTGAATACCCTCTGTTGATACAACATGACCCAAAAATGCAACCGAACTCAACCAGAACTCGCACTTCGAGAACTTCGCATACAACTGACTATCCTTCAGAGTCTAAAGAACCACTCTGAGGTGCTGCTCGTGCTCCTCCTGGCTGCGGGAGTACACCAGAATATCATCAATAAAGACTATCACGAACATGTCCAAATACGGCCTGAACACTCTGTTCATCAACTCCATGAATGCTGCTGGGGCATTGGTCAACCCAAACGACATGACCAGGAACTCATAATGCCCGTACCGAGTGCGGAATGCTGTCTTAGGGACATCGGATGCCCTAATCCTCAGCTGGTGGTAGCCAGATCTCAAGTCTATCTTTGAAAACACTTTTGCACCCTGAAGCTGGTCAAACAAATCATCAATCCTCGACAGTGGATACTTGTTCTTTATCGTCACCTTGTTCAACTGCCGGTAATCAATGCACATCCTCATCGATCCATCCTTTTTCTTCACAAATAACACTGGAGCACCCCAAGGAGAAACACTAGGCCTGATGAAACCCTTCTCTAGCAAATCTTGCAGCTGGTCCTTTAACTCCTTCAACTCTGGCGGGGCCATACGATACGGCGGGATAGAAATGGGCTGCGTGCCTGGAGCCAGATCAATACAGAAATCAATATCCCTGTCGGGCGGCATACCCGGCAGGTCTGAAGGGAAAACCTCTGGGAACTCCCGAACAATAGGAACTGAGTCAATAGAAGGAACCTCTGTGCTGGAATCACGAACATATGCCAAATAAGCTAAACACCCATTCTCGACCATGCGTCGAGCCTTAACATATGAAATGACACTGCGGGTGGCATGCCCTGGGGTCCCTCTCCACTCCAATCGGGGCAAGTCCGGTAAAGCCAAGGTCACGGTCTTGGTGTGACAATCCAAGATTGCATGATACGGGGACAACCAATCCATCCCCAATATAACATCAAAATCAACCATGTCTAGAAGCAATAGATCAACACGGGTCTCAAGACCCTCAAATACTACTAAACAGGAACGATGAACTCTGTCGACCACTATAGAATCACCCACTGGCGTGGATACATATACAGGAATACCCAAGGCATCACTGGGCATAGCCAAGTAGGGAGCAAAATAAGATGACACATATGAATACGTAGACCCAGGGTCAAATAGCACTGAAGCATCCCTGTCACAGACCAGAATAGTA
>NW_017699502.1:1935-2433 GCF_001879085.1 Nicotiana attenuata | reverse complement strand
CTATTTACACAAAAAGAAAAAGAAAATGGACTCAAACCCTTAAGAAGGTTGTCATGCCATCCATCATCGGGAAGAGCCACCCGGTTCACACAATTCAACCTTTGGAAAGAACTGTGGCATTAAGAAAACCAAAGGCTTATTGATCATGAAACTTGTAAAAGTAAGAAGCTACTAAATGAAATAAGAAGCTATGCTATTAAGGAAAATTGCAAAATAAGTTATAAAGTAAAATACGGAAAGTAAACTGAATATGTACAATAGGGGATTGAGATGAATATACGTAAAAGGGGAATGAATATATACATGGAAAAGTAACTTTATATACATACCAAAATTGAAAAATAATGAAAAGTTAAAAATAAATGGTAAAGTTATCTACATACCAAAAGTGAAAAATAACAATAACGAAAAATAAGTATCATATTTACATTCCACTCTTCAAATCAAAAATACCCCCCCCCCCCGAACCCTAAAATAAACCTTACTTCGTCCTAACTA
>NW_017699502.1:811-1915 GCF_001879085.1 Nicotiana attenuata | reverse complement strand
AACTAACTAACCTAAAAAACCTTAAAAGTTAAAAAGTAAAAAAAATTAAGTAAAGGTTAAAAAAAAGTTTAAAAAAAAATTAAAGGTTAAAGGGTTTAAAAAGTTTACTTACCTAACTACCTAAAAAACCGTAAACGGTAAAAGTAAAAAAACTAAAACTAAACGTAAAAAACGTAAAAAAGTAAAGTTACTACATTTACTTATACTACCACTTCTAACTACAAATAATAACCCTACCCCCCCCCCCAAAATAAAAACTAACTTTGTCCTCAATGTTAAAGCAAAAATAAGATCAAAGAGGGGTTAGAGAGTAAACAAAACTCCCTATGTGGTCTGCATTGGATCCTGCACATCAGTGGGGTCAGCTCCCTGTGGGTCCTGTGGCAGGACGGAATCACCTCCCTCAGGGTCCTCCAACTCAATCTCGAAGTCATCCGTCTGGGGAATCATCCCTCTCCTCACGGGTGCTCTATCACCCTCCTGCTCTGGTGCATGTGTTGCTTGAGCTGCTGGGACTTGCTCTTCCAATAGTAGGTCCAAAGGGATGTTGCCAGCTGATCTAATCTTGTCCACCTCCTTCCTCGGCAGCTTCACCGACTCCTTTGAAGCCCGAGTCTTCTTCATCTTCTTTGTTTGCTTGCTCAGGTCCGTGATAGCTTTTCCCTGTGCCTCCAAAGCATCCATAATTAGCTTCTGGTTGTCCAAAAGCTCCTTGAGAGATTCTTCCACTGAGGCGGGCACCTGAGGCTGTGCTGGAACCGACTGAGCTGCCACTAGGGGTATTCATAAAAACCCGAAAAACCGAACCAAACCGACCAAAAACCCGATACTTTTTGGTTTGGTTTGGTTTGGTTTTGGGTTTGAATTTTAAAAACTGATCAAATTTGGTTTGGTCTTGGTTTTAATCAGAAAAAACCCGAACCAAACCGACTATAGGAGTAGCTATTACAAATTTATTATTACACCTATATATATGTATATTTTTATATAAAGTTTCAAAAATTTAATGGTAAATGTTAATAGTTTGCACTTTTAGTATAGTTCTTTACCTTTACATTCTAGTTTGATTGGTAGTTTTCTTTTGTTAAGTGTAAGAATCCATTT
>NW_017699502.1:0-610 GCF_001879085.1 Nicotiana attenuata | reverse complement strand
AAAGTAAAAAACCGTACTTTAAGTTTGGTTTTGGTTTTTGTTACTAAATTATTTTAGAAAAACCGTACTTTACTTTGGTTTTTGTTTTCTTTTTTAAAGGAAAAACTTATCAAAACCTAACCATGAACCCCCCTAGCTGCCATTGTGCTGGATAAGACAGACAGCTCTGTTGTAGCTGCCTGCATCCAGTTGTTGATGCTGGAAAGAGTCTGGTTCACCCTCATTGCAGTGAGAGGGTATGCTGAAGAAGAGGGCACTGAAGAAGGCATGGAAGTAGGTGGTCCGGAGGGAGGATGTGGTATGGCAGTGGAAGGCTCAGAACCAGTCACCACCACTCCTGGCTCTTCAGACTGGCTAGTGGAAGTGGAGGCTTTGCCCTTGGACTTGGGGTTATCCAGACCCTGAAGGCTGTACCATGAGAATGGCCTTTTTGGCCTCACTCTGGTGTCGAAGTCCCTTTTCTCAACTTCCTGATCCTCCAGGTAAATGGTGAGGAAGTTTGGAAAAGGGTGCGAGCTCTCATCCCTGTTGACCACTCTTCTAATCACCTTGGCCATGATATTCCCGATGTTGATTGGAAACCCCGCCATGATAGCCCCCACAATAATAG